>NC_034179.2:10208863-10423863 GCF_002021735.2 Oncorhynchus kisutch | reverse complement strand
ACTCACTCTCTCACCCTGTCTTTCCTTCTCTCTCCCTCCCACTCACTCTCTCACCCTCTCTTTCCTTCTCTCTCCCTCACACTCACTCTCTCACCCTCTCTTTCCTTCTCTCTCCCTCCCACTCACTCTCTCACCCTCTCTTTCCTTCTCTCTCCCTCCCACTCACTCTCTCACCCTCTCTTTCCTTCTCTCTCCCTCCCACTCACTCTCTCACCCTCTCTTTCCTTCTCTCTCCCTCCCACTCACTCTCTCACCCTGTCTTTCCTTCTCTCTCCCTCCCACTCACTCTCTCACCCTGTCTTTCCTTATGCTTTTCGGTGTCTAGGCCGGGTTACTGTTTAGGCACTTTGACAACCGCTAATATAAAAAAGGGATTTTAAATACATTTGATCGATCGATTGATTGATGTGTCTTTGTGTTGTAGACCGAGGACCCTACGATGGAGCGGCCGTACACGTTTAAAGATTTCCTCCTACGGCCACGAAGGTCAGTTCCAGACTACCGACGAAGGTGACAGGGAACTACACACACGCATTGACACACACACACTCAAGTTACCCACAAACCATGTCTCCTGTTGTTGCTAATCCAAAGCAGATTCATGGTTAGATATCACTGGAACTACAGGCTTATGTCATTATGGTATTTGGTTTAAAGTAACTGTACTCTAATCATTGTTAGCTAAGACTGTTGTCATTCCACCTCCTCTGGTTTCTGTTGAATTCCAAATATCGTTCTAATTCTAGACATTAACTTAAATAGCATTGTTAAAATATTCCCCATGTATTGTTTATGGGGGTGCTAACAGGGCTTCCATAGAATGTTGTAGTGTCATTTTAAATGCATCATCGCCCAACTCTCTGAAACAATCTGTTTCTACCTCTGGTTTCTTTTGAATAACTCCCAACTAACTGCCATTTTGGTGTCCTCTTCTGTCTCCAGCCACAAGTCCCGGGTGAAGGGTTATCTACGGCTAAAGATGGCCTACCTGCCGAAGACTGGAAGTCCGGAGGAAGAGACCACTGAAGGGATTACCAGGGAGGAGGCAGAGGTAAGAAGACAGGCACAAGCGCACAGCTTCTTTTTTTTTTACGTGAAATGTCAGGACTTTTTGGGGAGTAAAAATGTGTTTTCCCTAGGCCTAACCTTAACCCCAAAACCCTTAACCCCAAACCCTAAACCTAACCGTTAAGCTTAAAATAGCGTTTTAACAAATTCAGTACAGTCCTGATTTTTAGAAAATAATATCATTTTCCTACATACAGTACATTCGGAAAGTATTTTCAGACCCCTCAAATTTTTCCACAATGTTGTTACGTTACAGCCTTATTCTAAAATGGATTGAATACTTTTTTCCCCCTCATCAATCTACGTACACACAATACCCCATAATGACATCACAATACCCCATAATGACATCACAATACCCCATAATGACAAAGCAAAAACAGTTTCTTTAAAGATTTTTTTCCACATTTATTATAACATTTTTAAAAAGAGCTGATATATCACATTTACAAAAGTATTCAGACCCTTTACTCTGTACTTTGGTGAAGCACCTCTGGCAGCGATTACAGCCTAGAGTCTTCTTGGGTGTGACGCTACAAGCTTGGCTGCCGATCCTCTCAAGCTCATGTCAGGTTGGATGGGAAGCACAGCTATTTTCAGGTCTCTCCAGAGATGTTCAATCGGGTTCAAGTCCGGGCTCTGGCTGGGCCACTCTAGGACATTCAGAGACTTTTCCCGAAGTCGCTCCTGCGTTGTCTGGGCTGTGTGCTGTTGGAAGGGGAACCTTCACCCCAGTCTGAGGTCCTGATCACTCTGGAGCAGGTGTTCATCAAGGATCTCTGTACTTTTCTCCATTCATCTTTCCCTCAATCCTGACTAGTCTCCCAGTCTAGTCTCCCACCAAGCTTCATCAGAGGGATGGTGCCAGGTTTATTCCAAATGTAATGCTTGGCATTAAAGACAAATAATTAAATCTTGGTTTTATCAGACCAGATCATTTTGTTTATCATGGTCTGAGAGACTTTACGTGCCTTTTGGAAACTCCAAGCAGGCTGTCATGTGCCTTTTTACTGAGGAGTGGCTTCCGTCTGGCCACTCTACCATAAAGGCCTGATTGGTGGAGTGCTGCAGAGATGGTTGTCCTTCTGGAATGTTCTCCCATCTCCACAGAGGATCTCTGGAGCTCTGTCAGAGTGACCATGGGGTTCTTGGTCACCTCCCTAACCAAGGCCCTTCTCCCCTTGATTACTCAGTAAAGGACACCAATAATAAGAAGTGACTTCCTTGGGCCAAGAAACACAAGCAATGCACATTACACCAGTGGAAATCAGTCCTTTGGTCTGATGAGTAGAGATTTTTGATTCCAACCGTGTCTTTGTGAGACGCAGAGAAGGTGAATGGATAATCTTTGCATGTGCGGTTCCCACTGTGAAGCATGGAGGAGGAGGTGTGGGGTTGCTTTTGCTGATAAGTTGGATCGCAGAGTGAAGGAAAAGCAGCCAACAAGTGCTCAGCATGTGTAGGAACTTCTTAAAGACTGTTGGAAAAGCATTCCAAGTGAAGCTGGTTAAGAGAATGCCAAGAGTGTGCAAAGCTGTCATCAAAGCAAAGGGTGGCTACTTTGAAGAATCTCAAGTATAAATATATATATATTTTTTTGGTTTAACACTTCTTTGGTTACTACATGACTCCATATGTGCTATTTCATAGTTTTGATATATTCACTATTATTCTCCAATGTAGCCCTTGAATCAGTAGCTGTGTCCAAGCTTTTGAGTGGTACTGTATATACATGCATACAGTTGTGGAGTTGGAGTAACAAAAGTCTGTTACTGCCAACAGGGAGTCTGGAGAAAACGTCTAGCCTGTTCTGGTCTGGCCTCTCTTTCTGGAAACACCATTCACTCGCTCACTCACTTCCCCACTTCCTTTCATTTTCAAAAGTCTGATCTAATGGAAAATTAAAGTATGTGTTTGGTGTGTGTTTCTGTACGCTTCTGTGTGCCAGTGACTTAATCTGAGTAAGAGAGCGAGAGAGGGCAAGATGGCTTATAGTTTTTCACTCAGTAAAATGAGGCCTAGATAGGGTGACATATAGCTAGTCTCGGTACCCGTCTGTTTAGCCATCATTCCACTCTTTGTCTTGCTAAACATCTTTGGCATATGACACCAAGTAAGAGTGGAATTGTAGCTAAACAGACGGGTACCCAGGCTAACATTTAGCAGGAGAACTGAAGAAGAAAAAAATAACTGAAATTCTCCAACGTTCTTGCGAGATCTCAGACAGACAGCCAGTGGAATGTAAGGTACACCAAAGGGAAGAGCTGTGTTTTGTTTCCTGGCTGTGCCGTGTCTCTCTCTCTGTCTGTATCTTTGAGCACTCTCCTCCTGTGCCTTTGTGCTTCTCAGGGCTGGGAGGTGAACGACTCTGCCGATCCCAGCGTCCAGAGGCCCCAGGCTGTCCAGCCCCCACTGCCCCCAGGATGGGAGGAGAAGGTTGATAACCTGGGCAGAACCTACTACGTCAACCACAACAACCGCTATACACAGTGGAAACGACCCAGTAACGTGTATGTATACACAGCTATCAGAACTGCTCTAGGTACTCTGGTTTCCTCCAGGGCTCGGTACTAGGTCCTCTGGTGTCCCCCAGGGCTCTGTACTAGGTCCTCAGGTGTCCCCCAGGGCTCGGTGCTAGGTCTTCTGGAGTCCTCCAGACTCGGTACTAGGTCCTCTCTTGTTCTCTCTGTGCACAAACATGTAAAATGTTAATTATCTCTTCTCTACAGGGATGATGTTTCGGAGGTGGAGAATGACAATCAGCAACGGGCGAACAGCATCCAAGCCCACCGGGTTTTCAGGTCTAGACGACACATCTCTGAAGACCTGGAGAACGAACACACAGAACCCAGAGACATGGAAGATGTGAGTCTGACCTTTGACCGCTCGACTGTACAATATGTTTTAATCAAGATCTTCGTAAATCCAAGGTCATCTATTGCTTCATACCAGGACAATATTACACCTACATTGTTACTTAAAATAGGTTAATGGATAAATGCCATATCTTTACCGCAGAATACAGAAGAATTTTCCAAACTAGTCAGTGGTACAGTACATACTCTCGCGCACTCTCTCTCTCTCTCTCTGCACAGTCGTGGGAGCCAATCACTGAAGAGAGTCCAGACGGCCCCCTACCTGGCCCCTCCTCCTCAATGGCGACGGCCATCCCCCAAACGCCTGCCCCCCCACCCCTCCAGGAGTTCTCAGAGGAGATCAACCTGCACCTCTCTCTCTCTCCAACCCCATCCGGCCCCCCGCCTGACATCAACGGAGAGGTGGCCGCCCCCAGCCACGCCTCTGCTGTGGTGAGAATCACTGACCAGTTTGATTCTGTTAGAGGCAAATTCAGCACTTTTTAACCTCATTCATTAGCACCATTCCAGTATGTGTGAAAACATTTGTTCTTGTAGCCAAAAAGACGAGAAGAAAAAGTCTTAAGAAAACAATCCCTCCCTCCCTCCGTCTCCCCTCAGCAGAGCCATCTGACCTCCAGGCTGCGCTCCTCCAGTATGACAGATGGGGTCAGTGACCAGGCCCAGCCTCCTCCTCCAGCGGTACGATACACACACTCTTTCTTCATGCTCTCCTCTGTCGTTCCACCTCTGCCTTCCGATTCCTTTACTACACAGGCAGCTCTTTCTGTTCTCCTCTCCTCCGATCTTCCTCACCTCTCCTTTCCTCCTGTCCTCTCCTTCCCTCCTCCTGTTCTCCCCCTTCTCCTCCTCATGTCCTCTCCTCCTTTCTTCTCCCCTCTCCTTCTGTCTTCCTCCTGTCCTCTCCCCTCTCCTTCTGTCTTCCTCCTGTCCTCTCCTTCCCGCCTCCTGTTCTCCCCCTTCTCCTCCTCATGTCCTCTCCTCCTTTCTTCTCCCCTCTCCTTCTGTCTTCCTCCTGTCCTCTCCTTCCCTCCTCCTGTTCTCCCCCCTGTCCTCTCCTTCCCTCCTCCTGTTCTCCCCCCTCTCCTCCTCATGTCCTCTCCTCCTTTCCTCTCCCCTCTCCTGCTGTCTTCCTCCTGTCCTCTCCCCTCTCCTTCTGTCTTCCTCCTGTCCTCTCCTTCCCGCCTCCTGTTCTCCCCCCTCTCCTCCTCATGTCCTCTCCTCCTTTCCTCTCCCCTCTCCTGCTGTCTTCCTCCTGTCCTCTCCCCTCCTGTCTTCCTCCTGTCCTCTCCTTCCCGCCTCCTGTTCTCCCCCCTCTCCTCCTCATGTCCTCTCCTCCTTTCCTCTCCCCTCTCCTGCTGTCTTCCTCCTGTCCTCTCCCCTCCTGTCTTCCTCCTGTCCTCTCCTTCCCGCTTCCTGTTCTCCCCCCTCTCCTCCTCATGTCCTCTCCTCCTTTCCTCTCCCCTCTCCTGCTGTCTTCCTCCTGTCCCCTCTCCTGCTGTCTTCCTCCTGTCCCCTCTCCCCTCTCCTGCTGTCTTCCTCCTGTCCTCTCCTGCTGTCTTCCTCCTGTCCTCTCCCCTCCTCCTCTCTGCTTGTTGTGATTCCTTACTGCCTGGTGGTGATTCACTCTGCAGTGTCAGGCTGTGTGTTTCTGTAACAGTGGCAGTAATTCTATCCTTCCTAATCAAACACATCCTAGACAGAGATCTGAGTCACAGTAGCCCAGGGAGCCAGTGCTTCTGAAGGGAAAAGCACAGGTGCTGATGTCAGCCTTTTATATCACTGACCTGAATGAGTGAGTGGGTAGCTGGGGTTTTTACAACTGTAGCAGAATGAGGATTTTTCTAGACTGGATTTTTTTTTTCACAGTCAGAGGCTAAATCCAGTCACCACATGTTTCTGTGGTTTGACACACTTTCTTAGGAAGCATGTGTAGGTTGCAGATCTGGGTTCATATAATATTTGAAATCTTTCAAAGTGCTATGAGTGTTTGCTCTAGCCTACCTGGAGTGGCAGACTACTCTATTGGTTCCATTGCACCATGCAAGCTCAATTACGTATATCCTAAGTATTTGGATTTGGATTCTATGAACCCAGGATTTGGATTCTATGAACCCAGGTCTGGTGTCAAAGGGATGATTTCAGTTTCCACATGTAGCTCAGTCTGTCCCATATACCGGTTTGGTTTGACACACTTTCCTGGGAATGAAAAGGAATGTGTAGGTTGAGCATGGTTGGTTATGTAATTCTTCCCCTGACTGGGCAGTGTTTCTCTTGCTGTGGAGTGCACCTCAGACGGAAGAAAGTATATCTACACAAATAAGCTGTGAAAAGGCTGTTTTAAATGGTTATTGACATGGACAGTGTGTGAGACGACCTCAGTTATTGCAGAAGGGAGGGAAGGAAGCTACATGTTATTGGTTTGGAACAGCCCTGCACAGTTGACCCCTCTCTGCCTCGCCCGGGGTGAAACTTAGTTGTCGGCAATGTTCCCTCAAAAAAATGTAGTCACTGAGCAAATTTCTGGTGCAAACTTGAACATTGTGAAAATTCAGTGCATCTTCTGGCGCGTGTTTACTGTGAACACTGAGGCTGTACCCGTGAACACTGAGGCTGTACCCACTTTAAGTTAGTTTTAACAGTGGCCAAGTAGGCTAATGTGGCTATTTGATCATAATGGAGGCCTACCAGAGTGGCCTACCATCAAAAACAATGGAGAAAATGCATCCCATAACATTTTAACATGGAAATAGCTGTTCTATTCAGGTCCCTTTTAGGAAAAAAATAAACATGCAGGACTTGACATTAACCTGTTTATCCACTTGTCCTTCAGACAATGTGGTGACTGAAAATGATGTTTGATGCAAGAAATCACTTTACAAAATAAAATGCATCATTATTCCCATAAGATTATTATAGATAGGCAGCATAATTTGTCTGATTATCGGCTACTTAGCTTTTTCAAGCCTGTCTCAAAATACAACACTGTCCCTTTAAGACAAAAAAAAAGCTCTTTACCTGACTCGCTTTTCAAAGATGTCTAGAAATGTACACATTTTGTGTTCTTGTATGAAGCAATCACTCCCCCATTGCTGACTACACATTACCTATATCTGGGCTAGTAACTCACTAACTAGCAAAGGATATGAACAGATGTACACACGTTGCTACATGTAGCTCTCGCTTTGATCTCAAAACAAGCTCATCTATTCACGACGGCTCATGCTGTAAACACAGTCCAGTTCAAAGTGAATGACACATACATATATGGCAGTGGTCTCTTTGCATATAGGCCTACGGCAGCTCTGATGGGTTATGGCACACCAGCTTGTGTAGAGTATGAGCCTGAGTCGTGCCTGTCAATGCAATAAAATTATACTCCGATGCATTCTGCCTACAACAGAATCTCTTGCATAGTTAGTTTTGCATACCAGCATGCTGACCACACTGCTCACGCGTGTCAACGAGCGCCGTGTGGGTGATTGAAAGATAAACTGGGGTCCACACTCCAGTCCAGTTGGTGGCGGTAATGCACCTTAAAGTTGGTTGCCAACCGCCATATAAAGTCCAAAGAAGGAGAAGAAGCCTGAAGGAGGAGAGATTACTAGAAACAAACTTTTACCCTTTTATCTGTGGATTAATTGTTAGAGTAGAGGACCTTATGCATTTCAGGTACAATAACAACCCAATGTTTATATCCCAGGACAAATTAGCTAGCAACAGCAAGCTAGCTAAATTGCCAAATGTTTAATGGTTTTTGACCCGTCCCCAAATGAATATAGTTAGTTCAGAGTTTGTTTTGATATTTCGACCTGCGTGTCCTGATCGTGTCTGGTGTGGGTGGACAAAATCAAATGGGCAGCGGTCTGGTCAGCATGTAAGTCTTGCATAGTTTTTAACATTTTGGTATGTTGCATTGAAAGTGGCAAATATTGCGCTGATTCGATCACAATTCCCACAGTAAAGAGAATCGTTGATGGTGTTAACTAACGGGGGGGGGGGGAGTCTAGAAAGCTGTGTGAAGTTCAATTTCGTTGTTCTCTGCGCGGGCTGATATTTCTTCTGCATGGCAGTCCCTGGGGAGCTGCATGCATGTGCACGCCTGCAGCTTAGAGGAAATGTTGGTTGTTGGTTCAGTATTTGGCAGCAAAAGTGTTTTGTTTTGTACTTTTTGAAATGTAGGCGTATGTCTTAAATGCAGTGAAGAGTGCGATGTAGTTCCATGTTGCTCCATAAGGCGTATCAAAAGAGTTATTGTTATTGACAAAAAAATAAGTTATTGTTGCTAATGACAAAGGGTTAATGTTGCTAATGACTAAGGAAAGGATTACTGTTGCTAATGACTAAGAAAAGGGTTACTGTTGCTAATGACAAAGAAAATGGTTAATGTTGCTAATGACAAAGAAAGGGGTTATTGTTGCTAATGACAAAGAAATGGGTTATTGTTGCTAATGACAAAGAAAGGGGTTATTGTTGCTAATGACAAAGAAAAGGGTTATTGTTGCTAATGACTAAGGAAAGGATTACTGTTGCTAATGACTACGGAAAGGATTACTGTTGCTAATGACAAAGGAAAGGGTTACTGTTGCTAATGACAAAGAAAAGGGTTATTGTTGCTAATGACAAAGAAAAGGGTTATTGTTGCTAATGACAAAGAAAACGGTGAGTGTCAGTAATTTATTTATTTTTATTTCACCTTTATTTAACCAGGTAGGCTAGTTGAGAACAAGTTCTCATTTACAACTGCGACCTGGCGTAGTGAAGGGTGAGCGCCAATAATGGGGGAAAAAAGCATTGGGAAAGGGTTAGAAAGAGTCCCACAGTTATTTGGTGTGACTGTGGCTGTAGCCTACTAGATCAGTCACACTAGTTCTCCTTAACACTACCCACCCACTCAGCCAATGTTATCTCACTTTGCATTCCACTCTCTTGTGTGAGTTGGTGCTCTACTGTCATCAACAACTGTGGCGCTAGTCAGATCCATCTCACATGATTCTCAAAGAAGAAAATAAAGCTTAACACTTATTGCCTTTTTGCATCCATTAACAATAATCATTCAAACAATTCCAGATTTCTCAAATTGAAAGCTTTTTATTCAGCTGTTTATATACTACTTCACTCTCAACCCGTAATCCAATCAAACAATGATAATCCACAACTATAATCCACCCACGGTAATCTGATTCCATGTGCCCCTTCCCTCACCTCTCCTCCTGTGTGGTCAGCTGTTTGGGTATGCTCCATGTCTCCTGTCCCTACCATCACAGGAGTCTATCCCCCCTGAGCATGGCTACACTCCTCACCCAGCTGTACTCCTACTGTCCCTCACCTCACCCCCTGGACTCTCTGACTCTAGAGTCACCTCCTTCCCCATGTCAGTCTTTCCTGCTCCTCCACACATCACCTACCTGACCCCCATGCCTCACCCTCACTGGTCATATCTGTCCCTGACCCCCACACCTCAGCCTCACTGGTCATATCTGTCCCTGACCCCCCCTGCCTTAGCCTCACTGATCATATTTGTCCCTGACCCCCCCTGCCTCAGCCCCACTGGTCATATCTGTCCCTGACCCCCCCCTGCCTCAGCCTCACTGGTCATATCTGTCCCTGACCCCCCCTGCCTCAGCCTCACTGGTCATATCTGTCCCTGACCCCCCCTGCCTCAGCCCCACTGGTCATATCTGTCCCTGACCCCCCCCTGCCTCAGCCTCACTGGTCATATCTGTCCCTGTCCCGTCCCCCCCCCCCCCCCCCCCCCCTGCCTCAGCCTCACTGGTCATATCTGTCCCTGACCCCCTGCCTCAGCCTCACTGGTCATATCTGTCCCTGACCCCTGCCTCAGCCCCCCCTCCCCTCCCCTCTAAAGAAAGCTGTGTTCTACCAGCAGAGCTCCCAGACCAGAAGAACCAGAGCTCTAACAGTCACTGGAGTTGAGGAGCCCATGGTAATGTTGTCCAAATCTACCTGCTGTACATCAGTAATGTTGTCCCATTCTATATACTGTACATCTATCTACCTGCTGTACATCAGTGTTGTCCCATTCTATATACTGTACATCTATCTACCTGCTGTACATCAGTAATGTTGTCCCATTCTATATACTGTACATCTATCTACCTGCTGTACATCAGTGTTGTCCCATTCTATATACTGTACATCTATCTACCTGCTGTACATCAGTGCACCTCTGCCATATGAATATCCTCTCCCTCTGCAGCGTTTTAGTTTTGTCCCCCTCCCTCCTCACAAACGTTATGTATCAAGCTGGTGGTTAAGAATCTAGGACTTAGAGACTGGAGACTAGACCACCTGTTTCCCCTCCTGCTTCTGTGTTGTGACCCCTCAATGGGAGAGTTCAGCTCACGCACCAAGTCAATAAGTGTATATACATTTCTTCATACGACGTTCAGTGGCTGTGAATTTGTACATGTATGTGCGTGTGGTTGTGTTTGCTGCTCCCCTGATAGGTCCACACATCATCACCGCCTGAGATGTATTTTAGTCTGTAATGAGCAGTTTGAGTGTCTTATGTAGGTATGTTAGGTTGTACAGTAAGGTGTAAGTGTCTTAGGTATGTTAGGTTGCACAGTAAGGTTTGAGTGTCTTACTTAGGTATGTTAGGTTGCACAGTAAGGTTTGAGAGTCTTATTTAGGTATGTTAGGTTGCACAGTAAGGTTTGAGTGTCTTCGGTATGTTAGGTTGCACAGTAAGGTTTGAGTGTCTTAGGTATGTTAGGTTGCACAGTAAGGTTTGAGTGTCTTATTTAGGTATGTTAGGTTGCACAGTAAGGTTTGAGTGTCTTATTTAGGTATGTTAGGTTGCACAGTAAGGTTTGAGTGTCTAACTATGTATGTTAGGTTGTAAAGTATGTAAGTTTTAAGTGTGGTTTACTATATACAGTGCATTCGGAAAGTATTCATACCCCTTAACTTTTTCTACATTTTGTTACGTTACAGGCTTATTCTAAAATAAATAGTTTTTTTCCCCTCATCAATATTCACACACCACCCCATAATGACAAAGCAAAAACAGGTTTTGAGATATGCTTGCAAATGTATAAAAAACTGAAATATCACATTTACATAAAGTATTCAGACCCTTTTACTCAGTACTTTGTTGAAGCACCTTCGGCAGCGATCACAGCCTGTAGCCTGTGCTACAAGCTTGGAACACCTGTATTTGGGGAGTTTCTCCCATTCTTCTCTGCAGATCCTCTCAAGCTCTGTCAGGTTGGATGGGGAGCGTTGCTGCACAGCTATTTTCAGGTCTCTCCAGAGATGTTCGATCAGGTTCAAGTCCGGGCTCTGGCTGGGCCACTCAAGGACATTCAGAGACTTGTCCCGAAGCTACGCCTACGTTTTCTTGGCTGTGTGCTTAGGGTCGTTGATCTGTTGGAAGGTGAACCAGCGCCCCAGTCTGAGATCCTGCTCAGGATTTCATCAGGGATCTCTCTGTACTTTGCTCCGTTCATCTTTCCCTTGATCCTGACTAGTCTCCCAGTCCCTGCCGCTGAAAAACATCCCCACCGCATGATTCTGCCACCATCATGCTTCCCCGTAGGGATGGTGCCAGGTTTCTTCCAGACGTGACGCTTGGCATTCAGGCCAAAGAGTTCAATCTTGGTTTCATCAGACCAGAGTGTCTTATTTCTCATGGTCTGAGTGAGAGTCCTTTAGATGCCTTTTGGCAAACTCCAAGTGGGCTGTCGTGCCTTTTACTGAGGAGTGGCTTCCATCTGGCCACTCTAGCATAAAGGCCTGATTTGGTGGAGTGTTGCAGAGATGGTTTTCCTTCTGGAAGGTTGTCCAATCTCCACGGAGGAACTCTGGAGCCCTGTCAGTGACTATCGGGTCCTTGGTCACCTCCCTGACCAAGGCCCTTCTCCCCTGATTGATCAGTTTGGCTGGGCGACCAGCTCTAGGAAGAGTCTTGATGGTTCCAAACTTCTTCCATTTAAGAATGATGGAGGCCACTGTGGTCTTGGGGACCTTCAATGCTGCAGACATTTTTTGGTACCCTTCCCCATTTGTGCCTCGACACAATCTGTCTCGGCGCTCTACGGACAATTTCTTCAACCTCATGGCTTGGTTTTTGCACTGACATGCACTGTCAACTGTGGGACTTTATATAGACAGGCAATGGACTGAACAATTAATTGAATTTACCACAGGTGGACTCCAATCCCGAGTGACGCAGCGGTCTAAGGAACTGCATCTGTGCTTGAGGCGTCACTACAGACACCCTGGTTCGATTCCAGATGGAATCACAACCGGCAGTGATTGGGAGTCCCATAGGGTGGCAGACAATTGGCCTAGCGTCATCCGGGTTTGGTTTGGTGTAGGCCGTCATTGTAATTAAGAACTTGTTCTTAACTGTCTTGCCCAGTTAAATAAAGGTTAAATAAAGAATTAAAAAAATTATCAATGGAAACAGGATGCAGCTGAGCTCAATTTTGAGTCATCTGATACAGCTATTTAAAAAATATATTTTTAATACATTTGCAATAATTTCTTAACCTGTTTTTGCTTTGACATTATGGGGTATTGTGTGTAGATTGATGAGGGGGGGGGAAATAATTGAATCCATTTTAGAATAAGGCTGTAATGTAAAGAAATGTGGAAAAGTTCAAGTGATCTGAATAATTTTCTGAATGCACTGAATGTTAGGTTGTATGTATGTTTGACTGAGTCTTACTATATATGGTAGGTTGTATGTATGTTTGACTGAGTCTTACTATAAATGGTAGGTTGTATGTATGTATGACTGAGTCTTACTATATATGGTAGGTTGTATGTATGTATGTATGACAGAGTCTTACTATATATGGTAGGTTGTATGTATGTATGTATGACTGAGTCTTACTATATATGGTAGGTTGTATGTATGTATGACTGAGTCTTACTATATATGGTAGGTTGTATGTATGTATGACTGAGTCTTACTATATATGGTAGGTTGTATGTATGTTTGACTGAGTCTTACTACATATGGTAGGTTGTATGTATGTTTGACTGAGTCTTACTATATATGGTAGGTTGTATGTATGTTTGACTGAGTCTTACTATATATGGTAGGTTGTATGTATGTTTTACTGAGTCTTACTATATATGGTAGGTTGTATGTATGTATGTTTGACTGAGTCTTACTATATATGGTAGGTTGTATGTATGTATGTATGACTGAGTCTTACTATATATGGTAGGTTGTATGTATGTATGTTTGACTGAGTCTTACTATATATGGTAGGTTGTATGTATGTATGTATGACTGAGTCTTACTATATATGGTAGGTTGTATGTATGTATGTATGACTGAGTCTTACTATATATGGTAGGTTGTATGTATGTATGTATGACTGAGTCTTACTATATATGGTAGGTTGTATGTATGTTTGACTGAGTCTTACTATATATGGTAGGTTGTATGTATGTTTGACTGAGTCTTACTATAAATGGTAGGTTGTATGTATGTATGACTGAGTCTTACTATATATGGTAGGTTGTATGTATGTATGTATGTATGACTGAGTCTTACTATATATGGTAGGTTGTATGTATGTTTGACTGAGTCTTACTATATATGGTAGGTTGTATGTATGTATGACTGAGTCTTACTATATATGGTAGGTTGTATGTATGTATGTATGTATGACTGAGTCTTACTATATATGGTAGGTTGTATGTATGTTTGACTGAGTCTTACTATATATGGTAGGTTGTATGTATGTATGTTTGACTGAGTCTTACTATATATGGTAGGTTGTATGTATGTTTGACTGAGTCTTACTATATATGGTAGGTTGTATGTATGTTTGACTGAGTCTTACTATATATGGTAGGTTGTATGTATGTTTGACTGAGTCTTACTATATATGGTAGGTTGTATGTATGTATGACTGAGTCTTACTATATATGGTAGGTTGTATGTATGTATGTATGACTGAGTCTTACTATATATGGTAGGTTGTATGTATGTATGTATGTATGACTGAGTCTTACTATATATGGTAGGTTGTATGTATGTATGTATGACTGAGTCTTACTATATATGGTAGGTTGTATGTATGTATGTATGACTGAGTCTTACTATATATGGTAGGTTGTATGTTTGACTGAGTCTTACTATATATGGTAGGTTGTATGTATGTTTGACTGAGTCTTACTATATATGGTAGGTTGTATGTATGTTTGACTGAGTCTTACTATATATGGTAGGTTGTATGTATGTTTGACTGAGTCTTACTATATATGGTAGGTTGTATGTATGTTTGACTGAGTCTTACTATATATGGTAGGTTGTATGTATGTTTGACTGAGTCTTACTATATATGGTAGGTTGTATGTATGTTTGACTGAGTCTTACTATATATGGTAGGTTGTATGTTTGACTGAGTCTTACTATATATGGTAGGTTGTATGTATGTTTGACTGAGTCTTACTATATATGGTAGGTTGTATGTTTGACTGAGTCTTACTATATATGGTAGGTTGTATGTATGTTTGACTGAGTCTTACTATATATGGTAGGTTGTATGTATGTTTGACTGAGTCTTACTATATATGGTAGGTTGTATGTATGTTTGACTGAGTCTTACTATATATGGTAGGTTGTATGTATGTTTGACTGAGTCTTACTATATATGGTAGGTTGTATGTATGTTTGACTGAGTCTTACTATATATGGTAGGTTGTATGTATGTTTGACTGAGTCTTACTATAAATGGTAGGTTGTATGTATGTATGACTGAGTCTTACTATATATGGTAGGTTGTATGTATGTTTGACTGAGTCTTACTATATATGGTAGGTTGTATTTCAAGTTTGAAAGCTGTTCTATGTGGTTTGTTTGTCATTGTGTGTTTGTTTTTTCTAAAGCTGTCCTGCTTCTGCTGGCCTGCTTCTGTGAGTTTCTGAGGAGCCGCAGTATTGTAGTACAATAGTACTAGGCTACTTGTTGTACTGCAGTACTGTTTTCTTGTTGTCAATAAGCCACTCCCACTCCCACTGTTTCTATATTTCTTATCAATGTGTAAAAAAATAAATTAAAAAAATACAGTTTACACACAAGTTTCTTCCAGGTGGCCATATTGTCCTGCCCGAATAACATTTGCTTCTCTTGCTTGGTTCAGTCTCAGTCGTCAGCCTATGCCCTGACCACACCAGGCCTACCTCCAGGATGGGAGGAGAGGAAGGACGCCAAGGGACGCACGTATTACGTCAATCATAACAACCGCTGCACCACCTGGACCAAGCCTATCCTCCAGGTACTTAGAGGCCTCACCTGGTGCACGGAGAGACTGCATGGGCCTGGACTTACTCCTTCTTCTCTCCTCTGTCCTCATTCCATCGGGGCATTTCTCTGTGCCTGGGTACAACATCCACTGTTCTCTTTGTCCCCCTCTTCCTGCCGTCCTGTCTTAAAGTGTGGCTCTGGGTGCATGCCTTACTTCAGGTCACCTGGAGTGTGTGCCCATCTTCCTCCCTCTCCTCTTACTCTGTTTCTTACTATGTGCCAAATACTAACTTGAAATGTGCACGTAACTCGTAAGTATTGATGAATGGGAGATTTCAGTGGAAATTTAAAGTGGTGTGCGTGTATCTCATGCATTCTATCTACACACATTGGATGATCTCTCCTCTGCCCGATCATCTCCTTACCCTGTACCCCTCACGTTTTCATCTGTCTATCACACACAGCCTTGTTCCTCCTTCTACCTGTGTTAACTAAAAAAGTCTCTCCCTGACAGCACACTGAAGACGAAGCGAGTACCTCTGACTCCGGGGCTGCAGCTGAAGCCGCCTCCACCTCTTCCTCAGCCAACAACAATAGTCATCTGATTGAACCGCAAATACGCCGCGCCCGTAGTCTCAGTTCCCCTACCGTTACCCTGTCCTCCCCCTTAGAGGTGAGATTATCCAGCCTGTCCTGTAGGACTTCCTTACTTCAATCTCTCCTATCTATCTAACTGATGAGAGCGCCCCACCACTACCCTACCCGCCCTCTAGACAACACTTGTCTTTCCTCCCCTTTTCATCATCTGCTCTCCTCCCATCTAACATTCTCTGTTCCGTCATCTGCTCTCCTCCCGTCTAACATTCTCTGTTCCGTCATCTGCTCTCCTCCCGTCTAACATTCTCTGTTCCGTCATCTGCTCTGTTCCGTCTAACATTCTCTGTTCCGTCATCTGCTCTGTTCCGTCTAACATTCTCTGTTCCGTCATCTGCTCTCCTCCCGTCTAACATTCTCTGTTCCGTCATCTGCTCTCCTCCCGTCTAACATTCTCATGTTCTACCTTTAGTCTCTGATTCAGGTTCAGCCTCTATCATTGTCCTGTCTGTCTCCTCTTTCTGTCTTTCAGGTTCAGTACCACTCTGCTGCATGCCACTGTTCTCTGTCCTTCTCGTCCCTTGACCGTTGTAATGCTGTTTACCTCATTTACTCCTTCTCTGTCAGTACTTTCACCACCTTCAGTTTAACCTTGTGTTACGCTGTGAGAGCATCTTTCATCTGAAGATCATTTTGAAGCTGACATTTTATTTTTAAACACCACAACCTTCAAGCAATGTCATTCAATTCAGTCATCTGAATATAATAATGAATTTCAAAGTGCTGAAGTCTGACTGATTTGTTGAACCATGGTGAGGCTTGGCTTGGCTTAGCTATGATCAGGGACACATCTTTTCCCTTTTCTAATCTCCTCAAGGTGTGATCTCTCCAGAGTTAACTAAGGCTACATCCCAAATGGCAACCTATTCCCTACATAGTCCATATTGGGTTCTGGTAGAAGGTAGTACATCATGAATAGGGTGCCATTTGGGACGTAAGGAGAGAGACCCATTCATATGCAGCCCAGGCAATGGACAAACTCCATAGGCTAGAGAGGGAGGGAGAGATTCATTCATATGCAGCCCAGGCAATGGACAAACTCCATAGGCTAGAGGGGGGAGATTCATATGCAGCCCAGGAAATGGCCTGAAACTCCATAGGGGAGGGAGGGAGAGATTCATTCATATGCAGACCAGGCAATGGACTGAAACTCCACAGCTTATGGATGCAGGACCCTGTCCTGGAAGTTGGTCATGACTAATCTGCTATGAGATGCAATGAAAAGCACTGAACGCATGACTTATTCTCCATACGACAAGTTTACCTGTGATTGGTCTAGGCTTGTGACAGTAGGGCACAGCCCTCCTTATTGGTCACCGGATGCAGTCGCGGCCAAAGTACACCGAATGTAAGAGAGGGTAATATTATGTGGTGGACTGAACGGCTCTAATGTGTGACTTGATAAACCACACATCAGTATTCTGTTACATCCCCTGTCCGTTAACCCCCCCCCAGGCTATGGGCTGAAGGAAGTGTCTTCATTGAGCTTCCGAAAAGATCATCTGGTTCCCAGAGTCCACAATCACAGATGTGACAGTCTACACAGCCCATTATTGCATTTGTTGGCCTCATCTAAAAGACGTTATGTCACAATAGATTGAGTGGTTCTGCCTCTTTAATATCTGAAGCAAGTTTTCGGGCTGGATGGGAATATGCGGGACAAAGCTCACCCTGTTATTTATCTGTCTGTCATACCCTTTGTCAAGCCTTATTGTGGTATTGAATCATTTGTATACACTGTGTGGAAAGGAAATGGCTGAGAAATACCTTTTTTACGATGCTTCTTAAGAGATGACACATCTATTCTCAGTTCAATGTGTTGATGATATGCTTTCGGAGAACTCGGTGGCAGTGGAATTGTTTTTATTTTCTAAGATTGTCTTTAACGACGCATTCTGATTTCTGCCACCACTTGATTTGACAATGTTTCATTACCAATAGAGTATAGAAGGTGTTAGATATCCGGGCGGAAGGAGAGAACCAGAACGGTGTTTCTTTGGGTCATCTAGAAGGTGTGTCGGTGACCTGTGTTCGGGTGATGTTGAAATGTTACATAATCGTGATGAAGTGAGGTTAGCAGCTGTTGGCCCTATCAGGTTAACCTCACTCATCACGGCGTGTGTGTTGGAATGCGTGTGTGTTGGAATGCGTGTGTGTCGGCATGTGTGTCGGAATGCGCGTGTGTCGGCATGTGTGTCGGAATGCGCGTGTGTGCTCTTAGCCTTATATTCAGGGGAATGTTGTGATTTGAACGATTATTGTCCTTTTTTTAATGGTCTTTTTGTGTTATAAAAACCTTAGTCTAAGCCTTCTATTTGTGGAAAAATCACCCTGATTAACTCTTTAGTCATATCCCAGTTTAACCTGATTTACAGTTGAAGTCGGAAGCTTACATACACTTAGGTTGGAGTCATTAAAACTCATTTTTCAACCACTCCACAAATTTCTTGTAAACAAACTATAGTTTTGGCAAGTCAGTTAGGACATCTACTTTGTTCACGACACAAGTAATTTTTCCAACAATTGTTTACAGACAGATTATTTCACTTATAATTCACCGTATCACTATTCCAGTGGGTCAGAAGTTTACATACACTAAGTTGACTGTGTCTTTAAACAGCTTGGAAAATTCCAGAAAATGATGTCATGTCTTTAGAAGCTTCTGATAGGCTAATTGACATAATTTGAGTCAATTGGAGGTGTACCTGTGGATGTATTTCAAGGCCTACCTTCAAACTCAGAGCCTCGTTGCTTGACGTCATGGGAAAATCAAAATAAATCAACCAAGACCTCAGGAAAAAAGAAATTGTAGACCTCCAAGTCTGGCTCATCCTTGGGAGCAATTTCCAAACACCTGAAGGTGCCACGTTCATCTGTACAAACAATATTACGCAAATATAAACACCATGGGACCATGCAGCCGTCATACCGCTCAGGAAGGAGACGAGTTCTGTCTCCTAGAGATGAATGTACTTTGGTGTGAAAAGTGCAAATCAATCACAGAACAACAGCAAAGGACCTTGTGAAGATGCTGGAGGAAACAGGTACAAAACTATCTATATCCACAGTAAAACGAGTCCTACATCGACAAAAAAACATATCCTGAAAGGCCGCTCAGCAAGGAAGAAGCCACTGCTCCTAAACCGCCATAAAAAAGTCAGACAACGGTTTGCAACTGCACATGGGGACGAAGATCGTACTTTTTTGGAAAGATGTCCTCTGGTCTGATAACTGTTTGGCCATAATTACCATTATGTTTGGAGGAAAAAGGAGGAGGCTTGCAAACCGAGGAACACCATCCCAACCGTGAAGCACGGGGGTAGCGTCATCATGTTGTGGGGCTGCTTTGCTGCAGGAGGGACTGGTGCACTTCACAAAATAGATGGCATCTTGAGGTAGGAAAATAATGTGGATATATTGAAGCAACATCTCAAGACATCCGTTTGCAAGTTAAAAGCTTGGTCTCAAATGGGTCTTCCAAATGGACAATGACCCCAAGCATACTTCCAAAGTTGTGGCAAAATGGTTTAAGGACAATGGGAGATGGGAGAACCTTCAAGAAGGACAATCATCTCTGCAGCACTCCACCATTCAGGCCTTTATGGTAGAGTTGCCAGACGGAAGCCACTCCTCAGTAAAATAGACATGACAGCCCACTTGAAGTTGGCCAAAAGGCACCTAAAGACTCTTAGACCATGAGAAACAGCATTCTCTGGTCTGATGAAACCAAGATTGAACTCTTTGGCCTGAATGCCAAGCATCACATCTGGAGGAAATCTGGCACCATCCCTACGGTGAAGCATGGTGGTGGCAGTATCACTACAGTGAAGCATGGTGGTGGCAGCATCATGCTGTGGGGATGTTTCCTGCGGCAGGGACTGGGAGACTAGTCAGGATCGTGGCAAAGATGAACAGAGCAAAGTACAGAGAGATCCTTGATGAAAACCTGCTCCAGAGCACTCAGGACCTCAGACTGGGGTGAAGGTTCACCTTCCTACAGGACAACGACCCTAAGCACACAGCCAAGACAACGCAGGAGTGGCTTCGGGACAGGTCTTTGAATGTCCTTGAGTGGCCCGGACTTGAACCCGATCGAGCATCTCTGGAGAGACCTGAAAATACTTGTGCAGCAACGCTGACAGAGCTTGAGAGGATCTGCAGAAAACAATTGGAGAAATTCCCCAAATACAGGTGTACCAAGCTTGTAGCGTCACACCCAATAAGACTCGAGGCTGTAATTGCTGCCAAAGGTGTGTCAACAAAGTACTGAGTAAAGGGTCTGAATACTTATGTAAATGTCGTATTTCAGGTTTTTATTTTTAATAAAATAGCAAGAAATAATAAAGTTGTTTTTGCTTTGTCATTGTGTGTAGATTGATGAGGGGGAAAAAACGATCCATTTTAGAATAAGGCTGTCATGTAACAGGATTTGGAAAATGTCAAGGGGTCTGAATACTTTCCGAATGCACTGTATAAATATATATCTTTTACATGTATTTAACCCTATTTTGTTTGTCACTAAACTATTTCCATATACTTCCATTCATTTTTTTTATGCAGGTCCTGGGGACTTTAAGATGAGTCTTGTGAGACTTTTGGGCATTCTAGAGTAAAACGAGTGAAATGTACGTGTTCGTGAGAGACTCAACTTTCCACATAGGTGTCATATTAGTGTGTAGCCCAAACTGTTTGGACGCTACAGAGAGAAGTTGGCAGGCGAGGCTGTACCGACTTCAGACTAGTCCCTTGATGCTTGTGGGGGGTCATAGAGCAAAACGGTGTTCGTGAGAGTCTCGTCTTTTCACAGAAAAAGTTTGTAGAAGACTGATTTTTCCAGATGTCTCATGGTGTGACAAACACCGCTCTAGCCTTGCCACCTTTCACTGCAGATGCGGGAGGCGGTGATACCGGTGGATTTGAAGACACAGGCCATGCAAAAGAAAACATCTCTCTAGCTTAAACTGCTGGGTTTTTGATGTGGATTTACTTATTTAGATTGACGCATGGGTGCGTCGATAGAGTCTCTTACGGGGTGAATACTGTTCATTATCAGATGCGTTATTAATTATATTATAAAACCTCAAGCTAAAACAACATGGAAAGGAGCTAGGGATCAGGTGGTAATCTCCCTCTAGACTTGTTTATTACAGAAATTCAAGTCCACAGTTAATTACACTAATAGGCCTTAGGTCATATGTAATTATGATGCTGCATTAGCTTGGAAATCACTTGAACAAGGTTGTTCACGTCAACTGGAAGGAGAGTTAATTAAAGATTGGAAGAGGGAGGAGAGAGTAGATTGAGGTGAAGTCCTCATTGTCAATGTGGTCATTTACATTTTTCATAGGAGATAACAGAATAATTAAGACAACCTTTTTCTCTCGTATTAAAAGTCAGATATCATCAAGGAGCAGAAAGATAATGTTTTTTTTTAGGGTTGTGTAGGTACTGGCCTAATTAAGTTGAACAAATTTGCTTTAAAAGTGATTGGGAAGTTAAGACTAGAAATCAGAACTTTTTTTCCGTGCAACAAATTGTTGCTAGTTGCTAGGAATTTCCTTTTGTGTGCGACACACAGGAGCTAAAGACATCCAAGTCTAAATGGGTCCATCCTTCACATTCTAATCTGTTCCGTTGGGTTCTGTCCTACTCTAGGGGGCGGCCAACAACATAGCTGTGCGTCGGGCGGTGAAGGACACTCTCTCCAACCCCCAGTCCCCCCAGCCCTCCCCCTACAGCTCCCCAAAATCAGGACATCAGTCCCAGCAGAGCTTCCTGCCCCCGGGGTGGGAGATGAGGATAGCACCCAACGGAAGACCCTTCTTCATTGACCACAACAGCAGGCTCACCACATGGGTGAGATGATACTGCTACTTCTAATTCTTCTTTCGTCTTCCCTCTTCTTTGTTTTCATCATCGTCTTGCAGCTACTGGTTCTACTGCTTATGTACAGTATCAGCCAGTCCTCATACACTGCCCTTCCCCTTGGCCCTTCCCCTTGGCCCTTCCCCTTGGCCCTTCCCCTTGGCCCTTCCCCTTGGCCCTTCCCCTTGGCCCTGCCCCTTGGCCCTGCCCCTTCCCCTTGGTCCTGCCCCTTGGTCCTGCCCCTTGGCCCTGCCCCTTCCCCTTGGTCCTTCCCCTTGGCCCTTCCCTTTGGCCCTTCCCTTTGGCCCTGCTCCTTCCCTTTGGCCCTGCTCCTTCCCCTTGGCCCTGCCCCTGCCCCTTGGCCCTGCCCCTTGGCCCTGACCCTTGGCCCTTCCCCTTGGCCCTTTCTTTGGCCCTGCTCCTTCCCCTTGGCCCTACCCCTTCCCCTTGGCACTTCCCCTTGGTCCTGCCCCTGGGTCCTTCCCCTTGGCCCTTCCCCTTGGCCCTTCCCATTGGTCCTGCCCCTTGGCACTTCCCCTTGGTCCTGCCCCTTGGTCCTGCCCCTTGGCCCTGCCCCTTGGTCCTGCCCCTTGGCCCTGCCCCTTGGCCCTGCCCCTTGGCCCTGCCCCTTGGCCCTGCCCCTTGGCCCTGCCCCTTGGCCCTGCCCCTTGGCCCTGCCCCTTGGTCCTGCCCCTTGGCCCTTCCCCTTGGTCCTTCCCCTTGGGTCCTCCCCCTTGGTCCTTCCCCTTGGTCCTCCCCCTTGGTCCTTCCCCTTGGTCCTCCCCCTTGGTCCTTCCCCTTGGTCCTCCCCCTTGGCCCTTCCCCTTGGTCCTCCCCCTTGGCCCTTCCCCTTGGCCCTGTTATCTGCTGCTGTCTGGTTATAATGCTAACCATTCTGTTTTATGTTCTTATGACTGTTAGTACTTTTTTTAAAGTATTGACCTGCCCAAGGACTATAGAACATTAGCTGGTTGGATAAATCTGTCATATTTACAGATTGTTGATCAATGCAAATTGGTGATGTTCTGCCAAGTTGAACAGCCTAAAAAGAAGCTTTCTGCTCAGACCCATTGGTCTAAAAACAAAGTGTCTGAGCCAACAGCTAACAGCTCTAGTCTACAGTATTGACTAGAGGGCGCGATGGCGACCTCAGGTGTACAAAGGTAGTATCAAAAATAATTCGCTCAATCTCATTTCGTCAGCCCCAATATACAGTAGTTAGACCTCCTTAAGAAATGTAATCAATTCGATTGTAGTAGGAGAGATTGTAAGCGAAGTGGGGACATTTATTTTTGTGTGGTTAATAAAGATTGTGTGGATAGTTATCTATCTGAAATTAAATGATTGGCCCCTCCTGTGTCAAATTGACAGCATATTGGATTATTTAGATCTGAACATAGTCTCTCTCTCTCTCCTTCCTCTCTCTCTCCTTCCTCTCTCTCTCTCCTTCCTCTCTCTCTCCTTCCTCTCTCTCTCTCCTTCCTCTCTCTCTCCTTCCTTTCTCTCTGTCCTTCCTCTCTCTCTCCTTCCTCTCTCTCTCTCTCCTCTCTCCTTCCTCCCTCTCTTTCCTTCCTCTCTCTCCTTCCTCTCTCTCTCCTTCCTCTCTCTCTCCTTCCTCTCTCTCTCCTTCCTCTCTCTCTCTCTCCTTCCTCTCTCTCTCCTTCCTTTCTCTCTCTCCTTCCTCTCTCTCTCCTTCCTCTCTCTCTCTCTCCTCTCTCTCTCCTTCCTCTCTCTCTCTCTCCTCTCTCCTTCCTCCCTCTCTTTCCTTCCTCTCTCTTTCCTTCCTCTCTCTCTCCTTCCTCTCTCTCTCTCCTTCCTTTCTCTCTCTCCTTCCTCTCTCTCTCTCTCTCTCTCCTCTCTCTCTCCTCCCTCTCTCCTTCCTCTCTCTGCTCCCTCTCTCTCTCTCTCTCTCTCCTTCCTCTCTCTCTCTCTCTCTCTCTCCTTCCTCTCTCTCTCTCTCCTCTCTCCTTCCTCCCTCTCTTTCCTTCCTCTCTCTATCTCTCCTTCCTCTATTTCCCTATCAGGAGGACCCGAGGTTGAAGTATCCAGTCCACATGAGAACAAAAGCCTCTCTGGACCCTGGTGACCTGGGGCCTCTTCCTGTAAGTACAGTTTATAACCTCTTTTGAGCCCTTCATAACGCCTTCATAAACCCTTCATAACCCCTTTATAACCCCTGCACATTTCTTTTCAACATTAAACCTTTCATATCACTTTTACAGAATGGGGCGAAATCATCAATGTACAAAATATGCAGCATTAATTGTTGTTGCTCGGAATAATTTTCCGTTCTGAGATTATAACTAGGGCCGAGACGATACCAGTATCACCATACTCGTTTTGTATCGTGGCAATGAAACAAAACACAAAGCGGATTTAACTTCTTTAGGAAAACAGCGCTAATGTTGGAAACAAACATCATTATGTTGTCATCCAGAGTCCCATTTCTTTCTTTTCCAAGCTGTAGCACATCATATTTTACCCACAGCTGGTTTTTAAAAGGACCAAAGAGTGTCGATAAGCTTTGTGTTTTCATTGTTGCCATGGGAAAAGTATTGCAAAGCTGGTATCGTCCGAGACCTAGTTAATACCTGGTCCTCCTTTTGAGGTTGTTATTGTAGAACTGCTTAAGTCATGGACTGGCCTGGCAAAGCTTTGGAGTGGAAGCACACGTTACCTTTTTGTTTTCGGAGTGTGGGAATGAAGCAAGCCGGGCAGGCACAGTGTGGAATGAGAGTAGAGTATTGCTGAATTCCAAATGTGAATCATTCACTAGCCTCTACTACCTAGGAACTCTGTAGCTCTAAAGACACTGGGATGTGTATCTTTCCCTTTCAAGACAATTCGATACGTATCTAGATACATGGGCTCTGATAAGATACAGGAACCATACATTTTAGGTTGAAACAATTCGGTTTGATTAGAGGAACGAATCAATTTGATTTGATTAGAGGAACGAATCAATGCAATTCGGTTCGACGCAATACGAACAATTGTTGCATAATCACATTCATTTTCCATTCTAAATGAAAATCTGCTGCTGATGGAGCTCATGAGCTGGGCCTCTCTGAGCTGGGGCCTCTCTGAGCTGGGGCCTCTCTGAGCTGGGGCCTCTCTGAGCTGGGGCCTCTCTGAGCTATTGATCTATATGTTTATGGTGTAAGGGAAACTGGGCACTATCAGTTAGTGGGAAATGTTTTCAGTTTGTCCCCATTTGTGTACATTAAAAGTGTTAGCAATAGTGATGTATCAATATTTATATGTTTTTACCATCTTTACCCTATATATAAAAAAATATAAAAAAAAGACCATATATACTGATTGTTTCAAGCAAAACTTCCAAAATGATTGCTGATAGTGAACCTGAACAAGCGAAATAGAATTTAATGTAAGCCCAGATCAGCATGTATAGGCAGATAGATTTAACATTTATGGCTACTTTTATCCCGGGAAAACACCATTTTCAACAGCGCATTTGATAAAATAATAACCTAGCAAATGACATTGGTTGTGACTCAACCAGGCAGCAGGTTGCCTAGTGGTTAGAGCGTTAGACTAGTAACCGAAAGGTTGCAAGATCGAATCCCCGAGCTGACAAGGTAAAAATCAGTTGTTCTGCCCTGAACAAGGCAGTTAACCCATCCAGGCCATCATTGAAAATATGAATTTGTTCTTAACTGACTTGCCTAGTTAAATAAAGGTTTTATAAAAATAAATTAAATGCCTAATTCCGCGCAAGTCATTCTACAAACATTTGAATGCTGAAGGTGACGAGCAGATGTGCAAGATCAGAAATAAGCCTCTCATAGATCAGCATGCGAAGCTGCACACAACGAGCTGTTTGACCAGGCTACTGATATTACTCGGGTTGTTCGGCAAAATGGCGTGTAGATCAATGACTGTCAACGTAATTACATGCTTAGTTTGACAGTGACGGAGAAGACCCAGTTGTCACAAAATATTAGGTATTTCCTGAAGGTTGTAAGATAATAATTTGAGCAGCAAAAAAATAAATAAGCGGAAATTCGTAACGTTTGAATCTATTTCCTGACCGGCGCATTCTACATTTCGATCTGTTTGTGGTACCACTGACCGATGCTTATCGGGGAATCGTTACATCTGTACGTATAAGCAATTGTCACAATTTGACAAACTCTCACTTCGAGGAGAATGCACACACTTGACATGTAGCTGTACCGCTTATTCTTCTAAATGACATGAGGCTTCCTGGCGCTAGTGGTGTGTTTGTTTTCTCTCTGTTCTCTCCATGGCGTGGGGGGGACGTCTTACTGGCAGACCCTACCAAACCTACCAGAGGAGGTTGGTGCTGAATGCAACCGTACAGCGCAGCCTCTCTCTGCCTGCATTGTCTTACTGTGACTGCCTGCCCTATGCCCTGTGCTGCAAACTGCACTCTCTATCTCTCTCTCATAACTGGCATGATGGTTAGATGACTGTTGTCTCATCGCTCCCCCCTCCTCTCTCTATGCTCGTCCCCCCCCCCCCATCACCCCCTTCTCATTCTCCATCAGAGTCCCCCAGCCCACACTCAGCCCCCCTCAGACTGCACAATGTTCAGTGTCTGGGGTAGTGGTCTCCAGGGAGGGTAGTGGTCCCCAGGGAGGGCAGTAGACCCCAGGGAGGGCAGGAGTCCCCAGGGAGGGCAGTAGACCCCAGGGAGGGCAGTAGACCCCAGGGAGGGTAGTGAAGAGGGCAGTAGTCCCCAGGGAGGGTAGTGAAGAGGGCAGTAGTCCGCAGGGAGGGTAGTGAAGAGGGCAGTAGTCCGCAGGGAGGGTAGTGAAGAGGGCAGTAGTCCCCAGGGAGGGTAGTGAAGAGGGCAGTAGTCCCCAGGGAGGGTAGTGAAGAGGGCAGTAGTCCCCAGGGAGGGTAGTGAAGAGGGCAGTAGTCCCCAGGGAGGGTAGTGAAGAGGGCAGTAGTCCCCAGGGAGGGTAGTGAAGAGGGCAGTAGTCCCCAGGGAGGGTAGTGAAGAGGGCAGTAGTCCCCAGGGAGGGTAGTGAAGAGGGCAGTAGTCCCCAGGGAGGGTAGTGAAGAGGGCAGTAGTCCCCAGGGAGGGTAGTGAAGAGGGCAGTAGTCCCCAGGGAGGGTAGTGAAGAGGGCAGTAGTCCCCAGGGAGGGTAGTGAAGAGGGCAGTAGTCCCCAGGGAGGGTAGTGAAGAGGGCAGTAGTCCCCATGGTGAGTAATGAAGAGGGCAGTAGACCCCAGCGAGGGTAGTAGTCCCCAGGGAGGGTAGTGAAGAGGGCAGTAGTCCCCAGGGAGGGTAATGAAGAGGGCAGTAGTCCCCAGGGAGGGTAATGAAGAGGACAGTAGTCCCCAGGGAGGGTAATGAAGGGGGCAGTAGACCCCAGGGAGGGCAATGAAGAGGGCAGTAGTCTCCAGGGAGGGCAGTAGTCTCCAGGGAGGGCAGTAGTCTCCAGGGAGGGCAATGAAGAGGGCAGTAGTCTCCATGGAGGGCAGTAGACCCCAGGGAGGGTAATGAAGAGGACAGTAGTCTCCATGGAGGGCAGTAGTCTCCATGGAGGGCAGTAGTCTCCATGGAGGGCAGTAGTCTCCATGGAGGGCAGTAGTCTCCATGGAGACTACTGTCCTCCATGGAGGGCAGTAGACCCCAGTGAGGGCAGTAGACCCCAGGGAGGGTAATGAAGCGGGCAGTAGACCCCAGGGAGGTTAATGAAGAGGGCAGTAGACCCCAGGGAGGTTAATGAAGAGGGCAGTAGACCCCAGGGAGGGTAATGAAGAGGGCAGTAGACCCCAGGGAGGGTAATGAAGAGGGCAGTAGACCCCAGGGAGGGTAATGAAGAGGGCAGTAGACCCCAGGGAGGGTAATGAAGAGGACAGTAGACCCCAGGGAGGGTAATGAAGAGGACAGTAGACCCCAGGGAGGGTAATGAAGAGGGCAGTAGACCCCAGGGAGGGTAATGAAGAGGGCAGTAGTCTCCAGGGAGGGTAATGAAGAGGGCAGTAGTCTCCAGGGAGGGCAGTAGTCCCCATGGAGGGTAATGAAGAGGGCAGTAGTCTCCAGGGAGGGTAATGAAGAAGGGCAGTAGTCTCCAGGGAGGGTAATGAGGAGGGCAGTAGTCTCCAGGGAGGGCAGTAGTCTCCAGGGAGGGCAGTGAAGAGGGCAGTAGTCTCCAGGGAGGGTAGTGAAGAGGGCAGTAGTCTCCAGGGAGGGTAGTGAAGAGGGCAGTAGTCTCCAGGGAGGGCAATGTAGAGGGCAGTAGTCTCCAGGGAGGGCAATGAAGAGGGCAGTAGTCTCCAGGGAGTGCAGTAGTCCCCAGGGAGGGCAATGAAGAGGGCAGTAGTCTCCAGGGAGGGCAATGAAGAGGGCAGTAGTCTCCAAGGAGGGCAGTAGTCTCCAGGGAGGGCAGTGAAGAGGGCAGTAGTCTCCAGGGAGGATAGTGAAGAGGGCAGTAGTCTCCAGGGAGGGCAGTGAAGAGGGCAGTAGTCTCCAGGGAGGGCAGTGAAGAGGGCAGTAGTCTCCAGGGAGGGCAATGAAGAGGGCAGTAGTCTCCAGGGAGGGCAGTAGTCTCCAGGGAGGGCAATGGAGGGGGCAGTAGACCCCAGGGAGGGCAGTGAAGAGGTCAGTAGTCTCCAGGGAGGGCAATGAAGAGGGCAGTAGTCTCCAGGGAGGGCAATGAAGAGGGCAGTAGTCTCCAGGGAGGGCAATGAAGAGGGCAGTAGTCTCCAGGGAGGGCAGTAGTCTCCAGGGAGGGCAGTAGTCTCCAGGGAGGGCAGTAGTCTCCAGGGAGGGCAGTAGTCTCCAGGGAGGGCAGTAGTCTCCAGGGAGGGCAGTAGTCTCCAGGGAGGGCAGTCGTCTCCAGGGAGGGTAATGAAGAGGGCAGTAGTCTCCAGGGAGGGCAGTAGTCTCCAGGGAGGGTAGTGAAGAGGGCAGTAGTCTCCAGGGAGGGCAGTGAAGAGGGCAGTAGTCTCCAGGGAGGGCAGTGAAGAGGTCAGTAGTCTCCAGGGAGGGCAATGAAGAGGGCAGTAGTCTCCAGGGAGGGCAATGAAGAGGGTAGTAGTCTCCAGGGAGGGCAGTAGTCTCCAGGGAGGGCAGTAGTCTCCAGGGAGGGCAGTCGTCTCCAGGGAGGGTAATGAAGAGGGCAGTAGTCTCCAGGGAGGGCAGTAGTCTCCAGGGAGGGTAGTGAAGAGGGCAGTAGTCTCCAGGGAGGGCAGTGAAGAGGGCAGTAGTCTCCAGGGAGGGCAGTGAAGAGGGCAGTAGTCTCCAGGGAGGGCAGTAGTCTCCAGGGAGGGCAATGGAGGGGGCAGTAGACCCCAGGGAGGGCAGTGAAGAGGTCAGTAGTCTCCAGGGAGGGCAATGAAGAGGGCAGTAGTCTCCAGGGAGGGCAATGAAGAGGGCAGTAGTCTCCAGAGAGGGCAGTAGTCTCCAGGGAGGGCAGTAGTCTCCAGGGAGGGCAGTAGTCTCCAGGGAGGGCAGTCGTCTCCAGGGAGGGTAATGAAGAGGGCAGTAGTCTCCAGGGAGGGTAGTGAAGAGGGCAGTAGTCTCCAGGGAGGGCAGTGAAGAGGGCAGTAGTCTCCAGGGAGGGCAGTGAAGAGGGCAGTAGTCTCCAGGGAGGGCAGTGAAGAGGGCAGTAGTCTCCAGGGAGGGTAGTGAAGAGGGCAGTAGTCTCCAGGGAGGGCAATGAAGAGGGCAGTAGTCTCCAGGGAGGGCAGTGAAGAGGGCAGTAGTCTCCAGGGAGGGCAGTGAAGAGGGCAGTAGTCTCCAGGGAGGGCAGTGAAGAGGGCAGTAGTCTCCAGGGAGGGCAGTGAAGAGGGCAGTAGTCTCCAGGGAGGGTAATGAAGAGGGCAGTAGTCTCGAGAGAGAGGGTAGTGGTCCCGTGGAGGGTGGTGAGGAGGGTAGTGGTCCCGTGGAGGGTAGTGGTCCACTCTATTCTATTCCGGTCTGCTGCATGATGTGAGTGACCTCCCTTTTTATTTTCCCAGTCTTCACCATATGAAGTAAAGGTATGGTGTTCTTCCTCCTGATACACAGCCGTCTCTCTACCCAACTGGGACAGGGTCAGACTGAAGCTAGTGGACCAATCTAATCTCGCCCCTGGCCTGCTCTCTCTCTCTGTCCCACTGACAGTCAGTGTGTTTGTGGCTCGCTGCGTCACTGTCACTGTGGTCACTGTGTCGATGGTGGTGTACTGTACCGGTCTGGATGGTCACTGTATCAATGGTGTACTGGTCTGGATGGATGTGCTGGTATTACCAGGTGTAACTGGTGCCACTCCTACTGTCTGTCATCCCCCATCTGTCTGAGTCAGTTACTCACTGTGCTCTCTCCTCTAGCCTGGCTGGGAGGAACGCGTGCATGCAGATGGCAGGACCTTCTACATTGACCACAGTAAGTTCCAGGGCTCTGCCTCTCTACCTGTGTTAATGTATTGACTGTTTTCATCTCTTTCTCTTGGATACTTGAAGACCATCTCTCTTCCTCAAACGGTGAGACAGTGTTTCTCTCTCGTTCTCGATTTCTTTCTCGCTCAGTCTTTCTCACTTGCTCTCTCTCGTTCTTTGTCGCTCTCGCTCTACTAACCTCCCTATGTGTTTTTTTCTCTCTTTGCCTTTTTTCTCTCGTTGCCTAAGTCCTAACTTATTACATACACAATCCCGTTCACAAAAATGAATCACACCTACAGACAGTGAGTCACGTGGCCGGCAGATAGGCATCAAGGCGTTCAGTTACTGTCCGATTGAATGTGAGAATGGGAAAAATGTTTGACCTAAGAGACTTTGAGCACGGTGCCAGGCGTGAGGGATCCAGTTTCACAGAAACGGATGGCAGTGTTTAGGGTTTACTGAGAATGATACGACAAACAAAACACATCCAGTCAGCGGCAGTCCTGTGGGCAAAACATTTCTGACATATTTTGGAATGTCCCTAAGAATTCAGGCAGTCCTGTGGGCAAAGGGGTGTCCGACCCGGTACTCGGTGTACCTACTAGGTGTACCTAATAAACTCGGCGGTGCGTATATCCAGACTTTTTCCACATTTTGTTACGTTGCAGCCTTACTCAAATCGATTTTATAGACATCTTTGTCCTCATCAATCTGCACACAATACCCCATAATGACAAAGTTAAAACAGGTTTTTCTAAATGTTTTCACATTTATTAAAAATACGGAACAGAAATACAATATTTACATAAGTATTCAGACCCTTTGCTATGAAACTCGAAATTGAGCTCAGGTGCTTCCTGTTTCCATTGATCATCCTTAATATTTCTACAACTTGATTGGAGTCCACCTGTAATAAGTTCAATTGATTGGACATGATTTGGAAAGGCACACACCTCTCTATATAAGGTCCCACATTTGACAGTGCATGTCAAAGCAAAAACCAAGCCATGAGGTCGAAGGAAATCTCCGTAGAGCTACGAGACAGGATTGTGTCGAGGCACAGACGTGGAGAATGGTACCCAAAAAATGTCTGCAGCATTGAAGATCCCCAAGAACACAGTGGCCTCCATCATTCTTAAATGGAAGAAGTTTGGAACCACCAAGACACTTCCTAGAGCTTGCCGCCCACGCCAAACTGAGCAATCTGTGAAGGGCCTTGGTCAGGTGACCAAGAACGAGAGGGTCACTCTGACAGAACTCCAGAGTTCCTCTGTGGAGATGGGAGAACCATCTGTGCAGCACTCCACCAATCAGGCCTTTATGGTAGAGAGGCCAAACGGAAGCCACTCCTCAGTAAAAAGTACATGACAGCCCACTTGGAGTTTGTTTATTTTTGAGGGGCAGGGACTGGGAGACTAGTCAAGATCGAAGGAAAGATGAATGGAGCAAAGTGCAGAGATCCTTGATGAAAACCTGCTCTAGAGCGCTCAGGACCTCAGACTGGGGCAAAGGTTCACCTTCCAACAGGACAACGACCCTAAGCACACAGCCAAGACAACACAGGAGTGGCTTCGGGACAAGTCTCTCAATGTCTTTGAGTGGCCCAGCCAGAGCCCGGACTTGAACCCGATCAAACATCTCTGGAGAGACCTGAAAACAGCTGTGCAGCGACGCTCCCCATCCAACCTGACAGAGCTTGAGAGGATCTGCAGAGAAGAATGGGAGAAACTCCCCAAATACAGGTGTGCCAAGCTTGTAGCTTCACACCCAAGAAGACTTAAGGCTGTAAAGGGTCTGAATACTTATGTATATATGATATTTCAGTTTTTTATAAATTTGCTAAATTTGTCATTATGGGGTAGAGTGTAGATTGATGAGGGGGGGAAAATAAATGTATTACATTTTAGAATAAGGCTGTAACGTAACAAAATGTGTACTCCAGGCGTCTGAATACTTTCCTTACACTGACTATACTAAACATTAGGAACACCTTCCTGATATTGTGTTGCACCTACCCACCCCCACCTACCCGTATGCCCTCAGACCAGCCTCAATTTGTTGGGGCATGGAAAGAGCATGTTCTTAATGTTTTGTATGCTATATATAGATATATACAAATGTATTTGTTTTTGTGATGGAAAAACATTTTCAGTGTAAACTTAAATGTCTAGAACCAGATGTAAAGTAGGTAGAGAAGATAATGGACATATATATATATATATCTATTTTTATTTTTATTTTTTATTTTTATAATATCATCTTTGAGAACTAACAATGACCAAAATTAAAGTGAGGGAGAAATAAAAATTCCCCCCAAAGTTAATTTGGTTATGTTTGAGAAAAAGAACACAGCATTCGCCTTGATGTGTAGAAGAGCAGGACGTTGACTTAAAAATGTCTCTACACCGCCAAGACGGGGGCCTCTACAGTCTTCCCATTGTCACGCCCCCCTGCCCCCACATTAAGCTCCTTTTGATACAGAAAAACCCTGGGTGTCACTGTAGAGTCTCTCTGTCTGTCTGTTCTCATAGATCAATACCTCTGAATCTTTGTCTCAGGCTACCTGCATTCATTATTCAAAGCTTCACAGTGTGCTCAATTTAACAAGCAGGATGTCAGCAGTCGATGTTGTGGCTGACTGACTCATTGAGTGAGTGATGGAATGCATTTCACAGATGAATCACAAATGACAACAACAAAAAAAAATTGAGGATGTAAACCTTTCTTTGAAGAATTTTTTTTTTCTGCTACAGCTTTAATTTAATGGTATATTACGGTATAAAGTATAACCATATTCCTGACTGTTATTTTGTCACCTTCAGACACCAAAGCCACTCAATGGGAGGATCCTCGTCTACAGAGTCCTGCTATCACAGGGCCTGTGAGTAATCTCTGGTTAACTATGAGGCGAAGATATTGTCACCCACAGAGATCCTTTTTAAATTACTAGAGGGGCTATGTCCATTGTTTCACGGCAGATAGCGAGACGGCAGTCTGCACTGATCTGTCTAACTCACAACAAAAAAAAGTTTGTTCAGCATATTGTAGCCAATGTTACCACAGTGAAATTGTCCACTGAACCCCCTTTCATTCTTAAGTCAGTTAGTCTTACCAGAAAACTACAGTATTGTACATGGCAAAGATACTGTCTTTTACAACCATGATAAGCCACCCTTTCTCTCTCTAGCATAGACAGGGCCTGTGAGTATGTGTGGTTTTCTATGAGCCAAATATACAGTTACCATCATATACAGTATTGTGGTTTAACATAAGGCAAAGATACTGTCCCCATGATGCCGTATACAGTATTGCACATTACAAAGATACTATCTTTCATGACCAAGATAAGCCACTCTCGCTCTAGAATAGACAGTTCTATTGACTGACTACCACTTGTTTGTTCCATTGCAGGCTGTGCCATACTCTAGAGAATTCAAACAGAAATACGATTACTTCAGAAAGAAGTTGAAGAAACCGGTAAGAAATGTTACCTTGCTGCTCAACATTTTAGTGCATTTTAGTGCTCAACATTTTGCGTTACAAAGTGGGATTAAAATTGATAGAATTGTAATTTTTGTTGTCATCAATCTACACAAAATACTTTGTCAAAGTAGAACTAAAATTATATTTTTAAAGATGAATTTAAAATGTAGTCTTTACGTAAGTATTCTGTGCAAAAACACTTTACCTTACCTCACACATCCTAGTTAACATTAATCTAAAGAGAAATTAGTCTTTCTCTTTGTGTGTTCCCTGGTTAGAACCACTGAACGAGGCTTTTATCCCAAACGTTTGTGATATGAACAACCATCCATCCCCTGTACAGATAAATAATACTTAAGTAAACTCAACTTAAATAAACTGGCAAACTACGTTTTAGAATAAACGTGTGTTTTTTGGTTTGTATTCCCTTTTAGGTGCACTGAATGTGTGTGTGATGTATTTTCATCTATTGTGTCCCCAGGCGGACATCCCTAACAGGTTTGAGATGAAGCTGCACAGGACCAACATCTTTGAGGAGTCGTATCGCCGTATCATGTCTCTGAAGAGACCAGATATCCTGAAGGCCCGCCTCTGGATCGAGTTTGAGTCAGAGAAGGGGCTGGACTACGGAGGTGTGGCCAGGGAGTGGTTCTTCCTGTTGTCTAAGGAGATGTTCAACCCTTACTATGGACTCTTCGAATACTCAGCCACGTATGTATTGTCTCTATCATTGTCCACCACTTATAGCAACTTACAGAAGTACAAATGAAAATGTGCACATTTCTCATTCGTTGGTGCAGTTTGGTAATGGCAGCTGAGGAAGAGACGAGTTCTGGGGTCTGCAGCGCACGTTACTGCAGCGCACGTTACTGCAGCGCTTCCCAAACGTTTATAGTGTCTATAACAGGAACGAGAAATTCTAGAGATGGTCATGAAAAGAGACACAGCCAATTTCCTGTTTTAAGGGCTCCATCTTCCTCTCGTTCACTCTGGCTTCCTGACAATCAATGCTTTCCTCAGAAGAACAGCATATAGACCATTTCCAGCCTTACAATCAGTGGCATTTGTCTCAAAAGGGAACGTTTGCACATGCCTGTTCCTTTCTCCATTTTTCTTTTCTGACCATACATCTCAAACCAATCTTAATTCTGGCCTTAGGAAGTGACTTCAGACCGTTGACTTCTGTCCTGGGATGTAATCATTGATTTGATTGGTTAGAGTAGATACCAGGTTCCTAAAATGAACACGGGTGGTCAGGGCTCCACAGTGCAAGCATTTCACTCACGTTAGCAAATAGTAATTGAGCTAGAAGTATGAGCTCATTTACAGCAAAATAAATGCTGCAGTAGCAGTTTTCAAAGTGTTTATGTCGATCTGTTCATATCTGGTAGCTAGTCACACAAAGAACTAGCTAGGAGTCAAATAATATAGGTTAGCCTGGCAGTGCGCACTGTGATTCAAGAGCTGAACATGATACATTTCTAGAAGCGCTGCACAAAGGTGTTGGTCTAATTTACTCAAATCTACTGAAGTGAGACTTTGTTCTTGTGTTTCTTGGCTATTTACATTGTTTTGTTTACAAGCTCGGTTGTTTTTTCAATGTTTTGAGTTTGCTTCAACTGCTAACAACGACACATCTGCTGACGGCTACTGATCAGATTCTCTATCTCACATGCACACTGTCACTGACGACTCCCCAACCCACTTGTTGCCGTGGTAACCTCACGCCCTTAAAGGGGCAGCTGATATTTTTTTGTGTCATCTGTGATATCGGGTTGCACATTTTTTCTGGGGGGAAATTGAGTAATATACCACATCACTTCTTACGACTAATACATGTATTATTTTAGAAACATCACATGTTCATCCGGAGTTGTTTTTGGTTTAATAATGGGGGCCAAAAAAATTGGGCTGGTAAAAAAATCTTAGTGGCTGGTAGATTTGAAATCTACCTGCCACAGTGGCTGGTGGACCAAGAAGTCCGTTTCAGGCCCTGTTAGAAAACTTTATTGTCCCACGTGTGGAAATTATTTTGGTCATGTGTGCCACATTTCATCATATCTGACCCCAGCCTCTCTCTCTTGTCTTTTCAGAGATAACTACACACTACAGATCAACCCTAACTCTGGGCTGTGTAACGAGGACCACCTCTCATACTTCAAGTTCATTGGTCGAGTGGCAGGGATGGCCGTGTTCCATGGGAAGCTATTGGACGGTAAGATCAGCTGCTCTTGTATATCAGAAGCTCTGGTATTTATGCAAAATTGTTTTCCAACCATCACAAGGCCGCCGACAATAGAATAGACCTTTTGATTGTCCATTTTGTAAATAAGTTTAATATCTTTTGACCCAAGGTCTGATTGAATGTTGTCTTGTCTCCTCTCTTCAGGCTTCTTCATCCGACCATTCTACAAGATGATGCTCGGGAAGCAGATCACACTGAAAGACATGGAATCAGTGGTGAGGCTCTGGAATCATCTCATCATTAACATTACTTTCATTAGGTAGTTTACTCTCAGAGATTTAAAGTTCAGTGGTAGAAAAAGTACCCAATTATCGTACTTGAGTTAAAGTAAAGATACCTTTTTATATAGAAAATGACTCAAGTAAAAGTGAGTCACCCAGTAAAATACTTAGTCAAAGTGTTTGGTTTTATATATACTTAAGTATCAAAAGTAAATGTAATTGCTATGATATACTTAAATATCAAAAGTAGAGAATTTAATTCCTTATATTAAGCAAACCAGACGGCACGATTTGTTTGTTATTGAAGGTAGCCAGGGTCACACTCCAACACTCGGAAATCATTTACAAACAAAGCATTTGTGTTTAGTGAGTCCGCCAGATCAGAGGCAGTAGGGATGACCAGGGTTGTTCTTAGTATGTGTGTGAATTATACAACTTTCCTGTCCTGCTAAGCATTCAAAATGTAACGAGTACTTTTGGGTGACAGGGAAAATGTATGGAGTAAAAAGTACATTATTTTCTTTAGGAATGTACTGGAGTAAAAGTTATCAAAATATCAGTAGTAAAGTATAGATACCCCCAAAAACTACTTAAGTAGTACTTTAAAGTATTTTTTTTACACCACTGAATGAGTTAGGAGATTTAAAAAGTGTCTAGCCAGAAACAACAGCTTCATAAGCATACAAATTGAGTGGGCTCAGACTTCAATCCAGAAAACTAGTTTGACAGACACACTATGTAACGTCTTTGTTTCAACATCACGTTGACCTTGTAGGACAGTGAATACTACAACTCTCTGAAGTGGATCCTGGAGAATGATCCTACTGAGCTGGACCTGCGGTTCTGTATCGATGAGGATAACTTTGGACAGACGTATCAGGTGGATCTGAAGCCCAGTGGTGGGGACATGGTGGTGACCAACCACAACAAAATGGAATACATCGAGTAAGTTCACCTTTCGTCTTCAATCACTAACATTATTTTAGATAGTAAAAAATAAAAAACGTATGTGACGCCATTTGAATTTAGTAACTTCCCTTTGGAGTTTTTGTAATAATCTGATTCAAGACTCAATATTCAAGTTTATTTGTCATTTGTCGGTATTAACCCTTTATACTTGTACCTGTATATATACGGGTTGAAAATGTCAGATTTTGACACTGATAAGCACCTAAATTGGAACGCAGTGGCTGTACAGTAACATGCGTCAGGGCTCAGGCTCTGTGCTTCAGTGCTCTATGGACTTTGGCTGATAACCGTTCTGAACTTGAGCACCGCACACAACAAGATGTTGCCCACATACCGCCCTCTAATTGGGCAACTTTTGCAAATGTTTTGTTGTCTGAGTGAGAGAAAAGCTGTAAATGAAGAGGACTCTGTATTTAGAAAGATGAGACATTGAGGATTTTAATAAATACTGCTTTGACGTCATACAAGCAACTCAAACACCTGTAAGTCCAAATGTGCACTTCACATTTCCATGTTAATATACAGTGTCCACGTTTATGATCACTGTTTGATATACAGTTAGAAGATGACATGGCGTCAGACCCTGGGTTGTTCTTAACAGAACGAGCCTCTGTCTTTTGTGAAGAAAAAGAGGAACACACCTGAATGCACTCATGACTGAGTCAATCAAATTGATTTATAAAGCCCTTTTTAAATCAGCTGATGTCACAAAGTGCTGTACAGAAACCCAGCCAAAAACCCCAAACAGCAAGCAATGCAGGTGTAGAAGCACAGTGGCTAGGAAAAACTCCCTAGAAAGGCCAAAACCTAGGAAGAAACCTAGTGAGGAACCAGGCTCTGACGGGTGGCCAGTCCTCTTCTGGCTGTGCCGGGTGGAGATTAGAACAGAACATGGCCAAGATGTTCAAACGTTCATAGATGACCAGCAGGGTCAAATAATAACCACAGTGGTTGTAGAGGGTGCAACAGGTCAGCACCTCAGGAGTAAATGTCAGTTGGCTTTTCATCGCCGATCATTCAGAGTTTGAGACAGCAGGTGTGATAGAGAGTCCAGAACAGCAGGTCCGGGACAAGGTAGCACGTCCAGTGAAGAGGTCAAGGTTCCATATCCTGGAGCAGAAGCATGACCAGGTGGACTGGGGACAGCAAGGAATCATCAGGCCAGGTAGTCCTGAGGCATGGGCCTAGGGCTCAGGTTCTCAGAGAGAGAAATAGAGAGAATTAAAGGGAGCATACTTAAATTTACACAGGACACCGGATAAGACAGGAGAAATACTCCAGATATAACAGACTGACCCTAGCCCCCCGACACAAACTACTGCAGCATAAATACTGGAGGCTGAGACAGGAGGGGTTGGGAGACACTGTGGCCCTGTCCGACGATACCCCCGGACAGGGCCAAACAGGCAGGAAATAACACCACCCACTTTGCCAAAGCACAGCCCCCACACCACTAGAGGGATATCTTCAACCACCAACCTATTACCCTGAAACAAGGCCGAGTATAGCCCACAAAGATCTCCCCCATGGCACAAACCCAAGGGGGGCACGAACCCGGACAGGAAGATCACGTCAGTGATTCAACCCACTCAAGTGATGCACCCCTCCTAGGGATGGCATGGAAGAGCACCAGTAAGCCAGTGACTCAGCCCCCGTAATAGGGTTAGAGGCAGAGAATCCCAGTGGAGAGAGGGGAACCGGCCAGGCAGAGACAGCAAGGGCGGTTTTTCGCTCTAGTGCCTTTCCATTCACCTTCACACCCCTGGGCCAGACTACACTCAGTCATAGGACCTACAGTCAGAGAACTGGCAGTGTGGTGCCAGGACAACAACCTCTCCCTCGATGTGAGCAAGACAAAGGAGCTGATCGTGGACTACAGGAAAAGGCGGGCCGAACAGGCCCTCATTTACATCGACGGGTCTGAAGTGGAGCGGGTCGAGAGTTTCAAGTTCCTTGGTGTCCACATCACCAACAAACTATCATGGTCCAAACACACCAAAACAGGTGTGAAGAGGGCACTACAACACCTTTTCCCTCTCAGGAGACTGAAAATATTTGGCATGGGTCCCCAGATCCTCAAAAGGTTCTACAGCTGCACCATTGAGAGCATCCTGAACGGTTGCATCACCGCCTGGTATGGCAACTGTTCGGCATCTGACCGTAAGGCACTACAGAGGGTAATGCGTACAGCCCAGTACATCACTGGGACCAAGCTTCCTGCCATCCAGGATCTATATAACAGGCGGTGTCAGAGGAAAGCCCATAAAATTGTCAGAGACTCCAGTTACCCAAGTTATAAACTGTTTTCTCTGCTAGCGCACGGCAAGCGGTACCGGAGCGCCAAGTCTAGGACCAAAAGGCTCCTCAACAGCTTCTACCCCAAAGCCATTAGACTGCTGAACAATTCATAAAAATCGCCACAGGACAATTTACATTGACCCCCCCCCCCCCCCCCCCCTCTTGTACACTGCTGCTACTCGCTGTTTGTTACCTATACATAGTCACATCACCCCCACCTACATGTACAGATTACCTCAACTAGCCTGTACCCCTGCACACTGACTCGGTACCGGTGCCCCCTGTATATACAGTGGGGCAAAAAAGTATTTAGTCAGCCACCAATTGTGCAAGTTCTCCCACTTAAAAAGATGAGAGAGGCCTGTAATTTTCATCATAGGTACACTTCAACTATGACAGAGGAGAAAATTCCGGAAATTCCAGAAAATCACATTGTAGGATTTTTAATGAATTTATTTGCAAATTATGGTGGAAAATAAGTATTTGGTCACCTACAAACAAGCAAGATTTCTGGCTCTCACAGACCTGTAACTTCTTCTTTAAGATGCTCCTCTGTCCTCCACTCGTTACCTGTATTAATGGCACCTGTTTGAACTTGTTATCAGTATAAAAGACACCTGTCCACAACCTCAAACAGTCACACTCCAAACTCCACTATGGCCAAGACCAAAGACCTGTCAAAGGACACCAGAAACAAAATTGTAGACCTGCACCAGGCTGGGAAGAGTGAATCTGCAATAGGTAAGCAGCTTGGTTTGAAGAAATCAACTGTGGGAGCAATTATTAGGGAATGGAAGACAGACAAGACCACTGATAATCTCCCTCGATCTGGGGCTCCACGCAAGATCTCACCCCATGGGGTCAAAATGATCACAAGAACAGTGAGCAAAAATCCCAGAACCACACGGGGGGACCTAGTAAATGACCTGTAGAGAGCTGGGACCAAAGTAACAACGCCTACCATCAGTAACACAATACGCTGCCAGGGACTCAAATCCTGCAGTGCCAGACGTGTCCCCCTGCTTAAGCCAGTACATGTCCAGGCCCGTCTGAAGTTTGCTAGAGAGCATTTGGATGATCCAGAAGAAGATTGGAAGAATGTCATATGGTCAGATGAAACCAAAATAGAACTTTTTGGTAAAAACTCAACTCGTCGTGTTTGGAGGACAAAGAATGCTGAGTTGCATCCAAAGAACACCATACCTACTGTGAAGCATGGGGGTGGAAACATCATGCTTTGGGGCTGTTTTTCTGCAAAGGGACCAGGACGACTGATCCGTGTAAAGGAAAGAATGAATGGGGCCATGTATCGTGAGATTTTGAGTGAAAACCTCCCATCAGCAAGGGCATTGAAGATGAAATGTGGCTGGGTCTTTCAGCATGACAATGATCCCAAACACACCGCCCGGGCAACGAAGGAGTGGCTTCGTAAGAGTGGCCTAACCAGTCTCCAGATCTCAACCCCATAGAAAATCATTGGAGGGAGTTGAAAGTCTGTGTTGCCCAGCAACAGCCCCAAATCATCACTGCTCTAGAGGAGATCTGCATGGAGGAATGGGCCAAAATACCAGCAACAGTGTGTGAAAACCTTGTGAAGACTTACAGAAAACGTTTGACCTCTGTCATTGCCAACAAAAGGTATATAACAAAGTATTGAGAAACTTTTGTTATTGACCAAATACTTATTTTCCACCATAATTTGCAAATATATTCATTAAAAATCCTACAATGTGATTTTCTGGATTTTTTTTCTCTCATTTTGTCTGTTATAGTTCAAGTGTACCTATGATGAAAATTACAGGCCTCATCTTTTTAAGTGGGAGAACTTGCACAATTGGTGGCTGACTAAATACTTTTTTGCCCCACTGTATTGATTTGTCATAATATGATAGTACGCCATCTAACTAGTATCTAGGTTTGCACTACTAATTGCTCTGTTTTCTAACAGTCTTGTCATTCAGTGGAGGTTTGTGAACCGGGTCCAGAAACAGATGAATGCCTTCTTGGAGGTTAGTGTTGTTTTAACTGTAATGCGGTAATACCTCTTGTTATTTGGTGACAGTGAAGCAAAATGATTTGTACCCAGACCAATAGGTCAACAGGCCTTGTTTTGAAGTGTAGAGAGACCATCTTTAGAAAGACGGTTCTGGAGGTTTTGAGGTTTATATTATAACCGTCGTACTGCAGATCAAAATCAGGTGGCTAGAAGTTTTTTCAGTTGAAAGTCTGTACCTGTAGCAACTGAAGTTTGAGTAAATCTGGCATGTAATCCCTCCAATAGCTGTTCAGCATTGTGATTTACGGATTTTATTTCCCCCGTATTTTCCAACAGGGATTCACTGAACTCACTCTCATCGACCTCATCAAGATATTTGATGAAAACGAGCTTGAGGTAGGGTATTATTGTTTGTTGTTGTTTTGCCATCTTTATAGTGTTGGGATTTACACTCATATGCTCGGTCACGTGATTCATTGTTAGTTCTCAAACATTTTTTTTAAAGCTAAGTTTGTGACTGTAGGCCAAGTTTCTGTCTGTCTTGACTGTAGGCCAAGTTTCTGTCTGTCTTGACTGTAGGCCAAGTTTCTATCTGTCTGACTGTAGGCCAAGTTTCTGTCTGTCTGACTGTAGGCCAAGTTTCTGTCTGTCTGACTGTAGGCCAAGTTTCTGTCTGTCTGACTGTAGGCCAAGTTTCTGTCTGTCTGACTGTAGGCCAAGTTTCTGTCTGTCTGACTGTAGGCCAAGTTTCTGTCTGTCTGACTGTAGGCCAAGTTTCTGTCTGTCTGACTGTAGGCCAAGTTTCTGTCTGTCTGACTGTAGGCCAATTTCTGTCTGTCTGACTGTAGGCCAAGTTTCTGTCTGTCTGACTGTAGGCCAAGTTTCTGTCTGTCTGACTGTAGGCCAAGTTTCTGTCTGTCTGACTGTAGGCCAAGTTTCTGTCTGTCTGACTGTAGGCCAAGTTTCTGTCTGTCTGACTGTAGGCCAAGTTTCTGTCTGGCTGACTGTAGGCCAAGTTTCTGTCTGTCTGACTGTAGGCCAGTTTCTGTCTGTCTGTAGGCCAAGTTTCTGTCTGTCTGACTGTAGGCCAAGTTTCTGGCTGGCTGGCTGTAGGCCAAGTTTCTGGCTGGCTGGCTGTAGGCCAAGTTTCTATCTGTCTGACTGTAGGCCAGTTTCTGTCTGTCTGTAGGCCAAGTTTCTGTCTGTCTGACTGTAGGCCAAGTTTCTGTCTGTCTGACTGTAGGCCAAGTTTCTGTCTGTCTGACTGTAGGCCAGTTTCTGTCTGTGACTGTAGGCCAGTTTCTGTCTGTCTGACTGTAGGCCAAGTTTCTGTCTGTCTTGACTGTAGGCCAAGTTTCTGTCTGTCTTGACTGTAGGCCAGTTTCTGTCTGTCTGACTGTAGGCCAAGTTTCTGTCTGTCTGACTGTAGGCCAGTTTCTGTCTGTCTGACTGTAGGCCAAGTTTCTGTCTGTCTGTAGGCCAAGTTTCTGTCTGTCTGACTGTAGGCCAGTTTCTGTCTGTCTGACTGTAGGATCGTTCCACCTTAAAAAACACAAGAAAGGCTATTTTGACAACGACCATCTCAAATTGTTCTGATAAATTAAACATTATTTTGTTGAAATATAATTTGATCTCTGAGAATCTAGGCTATTTGATTGCACCCAAATTGGCCATTTCAATTTATAAATGGATTCATATAATATTCAATAAATATAATACCCAACATTTGATTTGCACAAAAACCTATTAACAATGATTAAGATGGCCTCCTGGGTGGCGCAGTGGTTAAGGGCGCTGTACTGCAGCGCCAGCTGTGCCATCAGAGACTCTGGGTTCATGCCCAGGCTCTGTCATAACCGGCCGCGACCGGGAGGTCCGTGGGGCGACGCACAATTGGCCTAGCGTCGTCCGGGTTAGGGAGGGGTTGGCCGGTAGGGATGTCCTTGTCTCATCGCGCACCAGCGTCTCCTGTGGCGTGCCGGGCGCAGTGCGCGCTAACCAAGGTTGCCAGGTGCACTGTGTTTACTGCGACACACCCGGCTGGCTTCCGGGTTGGATGCGCGCTGTGTTAAGAAGCAGTGCGGCTTGGTGGGTTGTGTATCGGAGGACGCATGACTTTCAACTTTTGTCTCTCCCGAGCCCGTATGGGAGTTGTAGCGATGAGACAAGATAGTAGCTACTAACAATTGGATACCAGGAAATTGGGGAGAAAAAGGGGTAAAAAAAATAAAAATATCCAAATAAATGGGCAAACGCCTCCCACCCAACGGCCAGTATACAGTATCAGTTTTCTATGTTTGACAAGTAGTATGAGCCTGTGGCTTAGAGTACTGTTTATTCGTACTGTCATTTATTTTCTGTGAATTTAGTGATGGTTTTTGGGGTGGGGTGGGCTTAGTGTGTGGTTTGGGGGGGTCCGTGGGTGGCATTTGCTCATTTATTTTGGATGTCTCATATCTTAATTATTGTTAAGAATACGTTTTTTGTGCAAAACAGATGTTGGGTACTTATTGAATATTATTTGAATCCTATCAATTGAAATGGACAATTTGGGTTCAATCAATTAGCTACATTTCTTCAGAGTTCAAATCGTCTTTCAACAAAATTATGTTGCAGGAATGGTTATCGTATTTGTTTCTAACTGCAGAAACCATTTCAGAACAATCTGAGATTGTTGGTGTCGTGGCTTGCTGAAATAACATGGAATGACCCTGTAGGCTATGTGTCTGTAGACTAAGGGAACCATGGGTTTCTGTTTCTCTGTCTCTGTTGTCTAAGGGCCCCTGTGTTTCTCTGTTGTCTAAGGGCCCCTGTGTTTCTCTGTTGTCTAAGGGCCCCTGTGTTTCTCTGTTGTCTAAGGGCCCCTGTGTTTCTCTGTTGTCTAAGGGCCCCTGTGTTTGGATGTTTAGAAACCCAGAATGATGATGATTCTTAATAACTAACCCATGTTCTCTAGAAAAGAGTCAACAACAGTATTCTGAGTGCTGTCATTTCTGTATGTGAGTGATAGTGATCTTTTATAATGGTGTTGTGTGTTTTCCCTAGCTGTTGATGTGTGGTCTGGGTGACGTGGATGTGAATGACTGGCGACAACACACCGTCTACAAGAACGGTTACTGCCCCAACCACCCAGTTATACAGTGGTTCTGGAAGGTAAGACAGGTCTCGCGCTCTCTCTCGCGCACTCTCTCGCGCACTCTCTCGCGCACTCTCTCTCTCTCTTCCTCTCTCACTCACACACCTACCTATGTTTAGCCCAGCAATGTGTGTGAAAGGTTACCATCCATCCTAATGAAACATTATCTGTGTGAGTGGGTTAATATCCAGCAGGAGAAACACTACACTACTCAGACCACCGCTTGTTGTTTCCAATCAATGTCTCAGAGTGGGAAATAATTCGCTGTGAGTTACATACAACCACATACATGTATCATCCAGTGGACACGGTAGTCAATTATTTTTGGGGCCAAAACCTGCGTAGTGTTTGAAGATCAAAGTCTGTCTGGTTTAAACTGGTCATGTTTTCTCTGATAAAAGACTAGGTCAGAGTAGTACTTGGCCTGGTTATCAGCCCTGTCACTCTATCTGGGTCCACCAGCACTTTTAACACACACACAAACCACACACACAACACGCATACACACACAACACACATCGCACACAAACCACACACACACATCACACACAAACCACACACACACACCACCCACCACACACACACACCACCCACCACACACACACCACCCACCACACACACACACCACCCACCACACACACATACACACACCACGCATACACACACCACACACACACCACACACATACACACACCAGACACACACGACACCACCTACACACATTACACACCACACCACCCACACATACACACACATGCACCACACACACACAGTGATACAGAACAGAGGAGCACCCCCCCAGGCCAGATGATCTGATTCAGAGGACTGGTTTAAACAGATTCTGTCCTGTACAGTGTCATGTGCCCCAGCCCAGAGTCCTTTTGGGATATTGTTTTGCTCGTTAGCTTCACTTCTCATTAGAAGTGGAAGGACCTACACCTGCACTGAGTCACCTCAGTGAAACCTATAACCCACCCGAGGGGATAAATGTTTGTCCAGTTCCAACATCCTAATGCGTTTAGTCCCATGTGTCCCACTCTGCAGGCTGTCCTGCTGATGGATGCTGAGAAGAGGATCCGTCTGCTTCAGTTTGTCACCGGGACATCCAGAGTCCCTATGAACGGCTTCGCTGAGCTCTATGGTGAGAGATGGCAACTCTATGGTCACAGTAGGCTAGGATGTTTATTAATAGGACTGTGTCGTAACCAGAAGCCCAATAGTACACTTCTCTGTGTTCCAGCTGCACTCTGGTACTGTTGTGTTTTAGTACCACTTCTGTCTTCTCCCATGTCAGGTTCCAATGGGCCTCAGCTGTTCACCATTGAGCAGTGGGGAACGCCTGATAAGCTGCCCAGAGCACACACCTGGTACGTATTGATCTTACAGTTTGCCTACCCTCTTCCCTCTGACAAGTTCATTGAATCTGTAATGGATTAAACTACTTTTATGAAGTAGTGAACAGGACATTTGTGAAATGTGAAAATCTCACATTGTACAGTACATTCTGAAAGTATTCAGACCCCTTGACTTTTTCAACATTTTGTTATATTACAGCCTTATTTTAAAATGTATACAAAAATGTTATGTAAATAAGGTATGTTTTTATTTATTTAATTCATTTGCAAAAAATTCTAAAAACCTGTTTTCTCTTTGTCATTATCGGGTATTGTGTGTAGATTGATGAGGGGAAACACTATTCAGTCCTTTTCCTATGAGACTCGAAATTGAGTTCAGGTTCATCCGGTTTCCATTGATCATCCTTGAGATGTTTCTACAACTTGTTTGGAGTCCACCTGTGGTAAATTCAATTGATAATTTGGAAAGGCACATACCTGTCTATATAAGGTCCCACAGTTGACAGCGCATGTCAGAGCAAAAAACAAGCCATGAGGTCGAAGCAATTGTCCGTAGAGCTCTGAGGCAGGATTGTGTCGAGGCACAGATCTGGGGAAGTGTACCAAAAAATGTCTGCAGCATTGAAGGTCCCCAAGAACACAGATTACGCCATCATTCTTAAATGGAGGAAGTTTGGAACCACCAAGACTATTCATAGAGTTGGCTGCCCGGCCAAACTGAGCAATCGGGGGAGAAGGGCCTTGGTCAGGGAGGTGACCAAGAACCCGATGGTCACTCTGACAGAACTCCAGAGTTCCTCTGTGGAGATGGGAGAACCTTCCAGAAGGACAACCATCTGTGCAGCACTCCACCAATCAGGCCTTTATGGTAGAGTGGCCAGACGGAAGCCACTCCTCAGTAAAAGGCACATGACAGCCCACTTGGAGTTTGCCAAAAGGCACCTAAAGGACTCTGACCATGAGAAACAAGATTCTCTGGTCTGATGAAACCAAGATTGAATTATTTGGCCTGAATGCCAAGCGTCACATCTGGAGGAAACCTGGCACCATCCATACGATGAAACGTGGTGGCAGTATCATGCTGTGGGGATGTTTTTCAGCGGCAGGGACTGGGAGACTGGTCAGGACCGATGGAAAGATGAACGGAGCAAAGTACAGCGAGATCCTTGATGAAAACCTGCTCCAAAGCGCTCAGGAACTCAACAACCCTAAGCACACAGCCAAGACAACACAGGAGTGGCTTCGGGACAAGTCTCTGAATGTCTTTGAGTGGCCCAGCCAGAGCCCGGACTTGAACCCAATCTAACATCTCTGAGAGACCTGAAAATAGTTGTGCAGCAACGCTCCCCATCCAACCTGATAAGAGCTTGAGAGGATCTGCAGAGAAGAATGGGAGAAACTCCCCAAATACAGGTGTGCCAAGCTTGTAGCGTCATACCCAAGAAGAACCAAGGCTGTAATCGTTGCCAAAGGTACTTCAACAAAGTACTGAGTAAATGGTCTGAATACTTATGTACATTTTTACATTAAACGTTATTTTAAAAAACTGTTTTTGCTTTGTCATTATGGGGTATTGTGTGTAGATTGATGAAGGGGAATAAACAATTTAATCAATTTTAGAATTAGGCTGTAATGTAACCAAATGTGGAAAAAGTCAATGGGTCTGAATAGTTTCTGAATGTACTGTATGTTTTCTATGGGTTGTGGCTATGATTATTTACTATTCTACAATTTCTAGTCTGTTTCATTTGAGTGTTTCCATTATTTCGCCCCGGTATTAATATCACATTATCCTCTATAAATGTATCCTGAATAAATCAGACTGCTGTGAGAGATAACAAATGGTGTGATTCTCTTCTCCAGCTTCAACAGGCTGGACCTGCCTACCTACGAGTCGTTTGATGACCTCCGAGAGAGGCTGCTGATGGCTGTGGAGAACGCTCAGGGCTTTGAGGGCGTCGATTAAACTAACGTCAGCCATCTTGGTTGAATACCACTACAGAGACGACACACCACCACAGGACAGAACGTTTAAAAAACAACTGCCACAGAACGTTTTAAAAACAAAACAACTAACTGTCATTTTACAGCTGCAGACCGTGGCCGTAACAGGGTCTACCTGCAAGCATGTTATATGCACAGGATCAACCACCGAGGTTACTCTGAGACTGTAGTGAATGTGACAGAGACAACGAGCCATGTCTGTCTTCTCCTATGTCAAGGTGCTGGGAAACATGGCCACTACAGTGCAGCCCATGCAAAACACTGCACCCCTGTCTGAAATCTGCAGTGCTGGAATCTCTGATGCTTTTCAATATGAATATCTCTCCTGTTGTATTTGACACCCACCATCCCTGTGACTCTGCTGTGCTGTGGAGTGCATAGCCTTAACCTGCTGGTTACTGCATTCTGTATGAAATGAATCAAATTACTACTCCTCTCTCCAAGTTAACATGCTGGATCCTGCATTGTGTGTATATATAATCACTGATCGATTGGAATCCTGCATTGATCAATCACTACTTAACTCTTCTCCAGGTTACCTTACTACTACAGCACCACACCACCAGATAACCTTAGGAATGCTAACCAATCACAGATTCACTAATGAGGATATAAGCCGTGTCGCTCTCACTGTTCGACTACTATGCCTGCCTGGTCCCACCTCCCTCCCTTTCTCTCTCTCCCCCCTCCCTCCCTTTCTCTCTCTCCCCCCCTCCCTCCCTTTCTCTCTCTCCCCCCTCCCTCCCTTTCTCTCTCTCCCCCCTCCCTCCCTTTCTCTCTCTCCCCCCTCTCTCCCTTTCTCTCTCTCCCCCCTCTCTCCTCCCTCTCTCCCTTTCTCTCTCTCCTCTCCCTCTCCCCCCTCTCTCCTCCCTCTCTCCCTTTCTCTCTCTCCTCCCTCTCTCCCTTTCTCTCTCTCCTCCCTCTCTCCCTTTCTCTCTCTCCCCCCTCTCTCCCTTTCTCTCACTCCCCCCTCCCTTTCTCTCTCCCCCCTCCCCCCCCTTCTCTCTCTCCCTTTCTCTCCCTTTCTCTCACTCCCCCCTCCCTCCCTTTCTCTCTCCCCCCTCCCTCCCTTTCTCTCTCTCCTCCCTCTCTCCCCCCTCCCTCCCTTTCTCTCTCTCCTCCCTCTCTCCCTTTCTCTCACTCCCCCTCCCTCCCTTTCTCTCACTCCCCCCTCCCTCCCTTTCTCTCTCTCCCCCTCCCTCCCTTTCTCTCTCTCCCCCTCCCTCCCTTTCTCTCTCTCCCCCTCCCTCCCTTTCTCTCTCTCCCCCTCCCTCCCTTTCTCTCTCTCCCCTCTCCCTCTCTCCCTTTCTCTCACTCCCCTCTCCCTCTCTCCCTTTCTCTCACTCCCCTCTCCCTCTCTCCCTTTCTCTCACTCCCCTCTCCCTCTCTCCCTTTCTCTCACTCCCCTCTCCCTCTCTCCCTTTCTCTCACTCCCCTCTCCCTCTCTCCCTTTCTCTCACTCCCCCCTCCCTCTCTCCCTTTCTCTCACTCCCCCCTCCCTCTCTCCCTTTCTCTCACTCCCCCCTCCCTCTCTCCCTTTCTCTCACTCCCCCCTCCCTCTCTCCCTTTCTCTCACTCCCCCCTCCCTCTCTCCCTTTCTCTCACTCCCCCCTCCCTCTCTCCCTTTCTCTCACTCCCCCCTCCCTCTCTCCCTTTCTCTCACTCCCCCCTCCCTCTCTCCCTTTCTCTCACTCCCCCCCTCCCTCTCTCCCTTTCTCTCACTCCCCCCCTCCCTCTCTCCCTTTCTCTCACTCCCCCCCTCCCTCTCTCCCTTTCTCTCACTCCCCCCCTCCCTCTCTCACTCCCCCTCTCTTCTCTCTCCCTCTCTCTCTCCCCCTCTCTCCCCCTCCCTCCCTCTCTCCCTCTACCTGTCTGTAGAATAAGGTCTATCCACCAGAGAAAGGGACGGGGCTTTTTCTCACTACAAGGACTCGTTATTATTTTATTTTGCAAGCCAAGAAGGAACGGGATCATTTTTATTAGAATTTTAATATCGTTATTATTATCATTCTTATGGAAAACACACTTCTGACTTATTTGTACCGATGATAAACGTTGTTTACTATTTTGACTGTGTATAAGAAGACTGTAAATCTGGCCATTGGAAACAATGATATTAGGGGGACTTAAATAATAACATGGTTTATTGTAGTGCTATGAAAACAGCATGAAAATGTTATCTTGTGTTTGCTTATTCTCCTTGGTTTAAACTAAGATCCTTCTTGGGATAAAAAAGGAACCATTTTGTGAATTCAGAGGTTTTCCTCACAATGGTAATATCAATACTGTTATGCTTATCTTCCCCTGTTCATAATGCTGTAAATTCATTTCTTGAAAAACATTTAGAAATTGTTTCATTATTATAAATACATGTTTAACATTTAATAATAGAAGTATTAATAATAAATAAGACATGAAGCTGAACTGTGAGAGGTGGCTGTGATGGCCACTAATAGAAGAGCAGCGAGTTCTTCCAATAGAACATGTCTGCTGTGTTCCAAATACCACCCTATTCCCTATAATAGTGCATTGCTTTTGGTCAGAGAGCCCTATGGGTCCTGGTCAGAGAGCTCTATGGGTCCTGGTCAGAGAGCCCTATGGGTCCTGGTCAGAGAGCCCTATGGGTCCTGGTCAGAGAGCCCTATGGGTCCTGGTCAGAGAGCCCTATGGGTCCTGGTCAGAGAGCCCTATGGGTCCTGGTCAGAGAGCCCTATGGGTCCTGGTCAGAAGTAGTGCACTAAGTAACAGGGTACCATTTTCGATGCAGACTTGGTTTTGGCTTGTTTTGGTATTGTTTATTTTCTTATTTTTTAACACCACTAAACCTAAAGGGCACTTTATCCATCACACTAAGGTCATGATGCCTACCTGCCTGTTGTATGTCTTTAATCATTAACTTGAATGTGATTTATTTTTCATTGAGAAGAGCACCTGTTTTCCCCGGTGCAATATCTACATTTTGTCCCAAATGGCACCCTATTCCCAATGTAGTGCACTACTTTTGACCAGAGCTCTATGGGCCTTAGTCAAAAGTAGTGCACTATAAAGGGAATAGGGTGCCATTTGGGACTTGCACCCAATAGTCCTGTAAATCTGCCTGCTGCTAATGTAAAGTGACAGTCGTGAAGAATGGATCTTCACACTCGTCCTCCTCTCTCTCTCTCTCTCTCTACTCTGTTATCTGTACATCCCTCTCCCTCTATTCCTGCTCCACTAAGTGGTTCACTAGATTCCTCCCTCTCTCCCTATGTACTTCTTTTTTTAGGGGTTGTTCTTTTTTTATTAATGGGGGAAAAAAATTAAAAGTTAACTTTTGTTAAATTCCACAACTCCACAACAAGCCCTTGCGGTTCATATAACTTGAGTCAAATTAAAACTGAAACATGGAAACTCAGTGTTGTTGTGTGAAATGGTTCTTGTTTTAACATCCAATGATACTTCTTAGAGCGTTCTGTTGACTTTGTGTACGTCGTTTTAGGTGAAAATGCAGCCAAAAAAGGCCTCAGAGTTTAACTGATAAACCTCCCCCTAATTTTCCCCTATTACTTAACGTTGTGTTTCGGATATTACATTTTGAGACAAAGTTCTCCCTTTAACAATTATGGTGGTTTTCTGTTCCATTTATTGATGCAATAGCAACCGTTTCCCATCATTCCACTGTTTAAGCAAACAGGTTTTTACTTTCAACCAAACTTCCCTTGACCAGAATAAAGTGGTCATGTCCTTGACTTTTCCAGGAAGAAGAGAGCAGCTATTGTGGATATTTCATTGTGAGTACTGGACAGATGTCTAGCTATATTGTGACATTTCATTGTGAGTACTAGGCAGAAGTCTAGCTATATTGTGACATTTCATTGTGAGTACTGGACAGAAGTCTAGCTATATTGGTGACATTTCATTGTGAGTACTGGGCAGAAGCCTAGCTGTATGGTGACATTTCATTGAGTGTCATGTCATTCCGTAAAGAGAGAAATGCCTAGGCATACATTACACAAAGCTGTTGATGATGCTACACGGCAGGTGTGTTTCGGTGAAGGAAACTCAGTTCATTCACACGGGCCGATCTAGGACTTTATGTGTTCCAAGGACGAGCAAATAAAATCGTCCTGTTTGTCCTGGCACGTTATCAATCCCCCTCGCTAGCTCTCTCTATCTCTCACAATCAAACCAGGGGCCAGAAATACTTCTAGCCACAGGGCTGATTTTATAAAACTAGAGAGGACACCTGGGTGTAAACTGCTGCACAATTGTACTGTCACCAACTGATAGTAATACTTTTTAAAATTTTCAATGAAAGATATTTAGTAAGAGAAATACTGTGCGTGCCCAAGGTGTTGTCGTTTCAATCAGTGACCTATCAATGAGCCACAGGTCTTGATAAACTTGACCTCAGTTCGGACTTGATATTGTAACACATAAAAATGCTCAGAGTAACATCAATTACATTTTGACATACTATTTCTCACGTAGTGTATGTGGACACCTGCTCGGCCAACATCATAACATCTCATAACAAAATCATGGGCGTTAATATGTAGTTGGTCCCCCCTTTGCAGCTGTAACAGCCTCCAGTCTTCTGGGAAGGCTTTCCACTAGATGTTGGAACATTGCTGTGGGGACTTGCTTCCATTCAGCCATGAGCGTTTGTGAGATCGGGCACTGATGTTGGGCAATTAGGCCTGGCTCGCAGTCGGCATTCCAAATCATCCCAAAGTTGTTTGATGGGGTTGAGGTCAGGGCTCTGTGCAGGCCAGTCAAGTTCTTCCACACTGATCTTGACATACCATTTCTGTATTGACCTCGCTCTGTGCATGGGGGCATTGTCATGCTGAAACAGGAAAGGGCCTTCCCTAAACTGTTGCCACAAAGTTGGAACACAGAATCGTCTAGAATGTCGTATGCGGTAGCGTTAAGATCTCCCTTCACTGGAACTAAAGGGCCTGACCCATGAAAAACAGCCCCAGACAATTATTCCTCCTCCACCAAACTTTACAGTTGGCACAATGCATTCGGGCAGGTAGTGTTTTCCTGCCATCCGCCAAACCCAGATCCGTCCAGCCAGATGGTGAAGCATGATTCATCACTCCAGATAACGCGTTTCCACTGCTCCAGAGTCCAATGGCGAGCTTTACACCACTCCAGCCGACGCTTGGCATTGCGCATGTTGATCTTAGGCTTGTGTGTGTCTGCTCGGCCTTGGAAACCCATTTCATGAAGCTCCCGACAAACAGTTATTGTGCTGACGTTGCTTCCAGAGGCAGTTTGGAACTCGGAGGTGAGTGTTGCAACCGAAGACGGGCAATTTTTATACACTAAAGCACTCTGGTCTCATTCTGTGAGCTTGTGTGGCCTACCACTTCAAGGCTGAGCCGTTGTTGCTCCTAGACATTTCCACTTCGCAATAACAGCACTTCCAGTTGACCAGGTCAGCTCTAGCAGGGCAGAAATATGATAAACTGACTTGTTGGAAAGGTGGCATCCCATGACTGTGCCACGTTGAAAGTCACTGAGCTCTTCAGTAAGGTCATCTTACTGCCATTGTTTGTCCATAGAGATTACATGGCTGTGTGCACCTGCCAGCTATGGGTGTGGCTGAAATTACCGAATCCACTCATTTGAAAGGGTGTCCATATACTTTTGTATATAGTGTATCATGTACACAGTGTCCAGACTTTTCTTTGGGGAAAGCTTGTTGTTGGAGATGTGAAAAGGTAAATAGTATGATTATTGTTCACAAGATCACATCAGTAAGAGTACCAACATACTGTATGTCCCAACAAATATGAATTAATTGTCAGATCTGTTATGACAGTTTGTTAACAACGGCTCAAGGTAAGATTTCGAGATTCTTATCTCCTATATGGCCCCGGGGGCCATGTCCAACTTTTCAAAGTGAAGCTGTCGACCATTTGAATTGGTCATACTGCAGGCTACAGTAGACTAGAGGATGGTGACAGGCAAGGGGACTTTGGTAAGACCTCAGAAGAACACTGCACCATGTAGACAGTGATATGTACAGTTCTGTCTGACTAAGATAACAACTGTCGTCGTCATATGGGGTTTCATGTTCTCTCGTTGGCACGAGGATCTTCATCACAGGTATTAGAACCTTTTTTTTTTAAACACAAAAAGATGGAGGCCAATACATGCAATGAAGGGAACGTGAAGTTGCTACCTTTACAGTTCCTATCGTTATGAATAACTATAAATTACAGTTACAAAGATATTGTGTATGATAGTCTTTATGAATAATAGCTGAATGTGAAATAGGTAGTGTAGACGCCTGCCTGTCTACCCTACCAGGTTAGTGCGTTGGTGCCCCCTCCTCCACTATTTAGTCAGGGTCGATCGATACTTCCCTGCCGCTTATCACTGAGGGGAATTAACTGTTAGTCCATACAACCCCCTTCTGGCTACATAAAGGGAGGGGAAGGGAAAGCAACATTCCCAAATGCTGACTGTCTCTCTGTCTACACACCTGCGCCTCTCCACAGACCTGCGTCAACCCACCATGGACTGCTGCAAACCGGACTGGACTTGTAGGGCTACCTGGTCTTTACCGAAGAGCCTGGATGAGACGGTACAAAGAAGGAGACACATGCTTTGTCTGAAATGGCACCACTTGAGCATACAGGGAAAATGGTGTAGTTTTGGATGCACTCAGAGAGAAAGAGAGCAGTCCTGTCCTGGGGCCTACAGACAGGGAGTGGAACGGGGAGAGGGGCCAAGACGGTCCACCAACATGTAGTCTCACGGTGAGTTACCGTAGGATCTCAAGGAGCACGTCGTCTAACACAAGACAACACCATCAAGGAGGGGGAATTGGTGTATTTCATACTAGAGCAGAAGAAGCATGTTGTACTAGACCAGACAGGACGAAACCGGACTAGACTGGATCGGACTGGATGAAACCGGACTAGACTGACTGCTCCATCTGACAAGCGGCAGGTTTATTCACATAGTTGAGTAGAGCCTTACTGCAAATGGATGAATGGTCACCGAAGCTCATAATGTGAGGTGAAATGAGCCTTTACACAGCAGACCTGTATATCCTACTGTAGTACACCTGTATATATCTTTATATACTACATCCTACTGTAGTACACCTGTATATATCTTTATATACTACTTCCTACTGTAGTACACCTGTATATATCTTTATATACTACATCCTACTGTAGTAGACCTGTATATATCTTTATATACTACTTCCTACTGTAGTACACCTGTATATATCTTTATATACTACTTCCTACTGTAGTACACCTGTATATATCTTTATATACTACTTCCTACTGTATTACACCTGTATATATCTTTATATACTACATCCTACTGTAGTACACCTGTATATATCTTTATATACTACTTCCTACTGTAGTACACCTGTATATATCTTTATATACTACATCCTACTGTAGTACACCTGTATATATCTTTATATACTACATCCTACTGTAGTACACCTGTATATATCTTTATATACTACATCCTACTGTAGTACACCTGTATATATCTTTATATACTACTTCCTACTGTATTACACCTGTATATATCTTTATATACTACTTCCTACTGTATTACACCTGTATATATCTTTATATACTACTTCCTACTGTAGTACACCTGTATATATCTTTATATACTACTTCCTACTGTATTACACCTGTATATATCTTTATATACTACATCCTACTGTAGTAGACCTGTATATATCTTTATATACTACTTCCTGCTGTAACACAACTGAATATATCTTTACATCTTTATATACTATATCCTACTGTAGTACACTTGTATATACCTTTATATATTTATATAGTTCTTCCTGCTGGAACACAACTGAATATATCTTTATATACTATATCCTACTGTAGCACAACTGAATATTTCTAAATACTACCTCCTGCTGTAACACAAATGAATATATCTTTATATACTACTTCCTACTGTAGTACACCTGTGCCTTCGGAAAGTATTCAGACCCCTTGACTTTTTCCACGTTTGGTTATGTTACAGCCTTATTCAAAAAAAAAAACATTTTTTTAAATGTAATCCTCAGCAATATACACACAATACCCCATAATGACAAAATGTAAACAGGTTTTTACATTTTTTTGCAAATGTATTACAAATAAAGAACAGAAATACCTCATTTAAATAAATTGCACATCGATCGACACACACCTGTCTATATAAGGTCCCACAGATGACAGGAATTTTTCGTAGCGCTTCGAGACAGGATTGTGTCGAGGCACATATCTATGGAAGTGTACCAAAAAATGCCTGCAGCATTGAACGTCCACAATAATACAGTTGCCTCCATCATTCTTAAATGGAAGGAGTTTGGAATCCAGCAAGACTCTTCATAGAGTTGGCCACCCGGCCAAACTGAGCAATCGGGGGAGAAGGGCCTTGGTCAGGGAGTCTGTAGTGTTACATGGCAGTCTCACTAGTTATCAGTCTAAATTCATCTTAAGACTGAAATACTATTTGTAGGTGGTCATTTCTACATTGAAACACATCCAACAGCCTATGAAATTCACCAGGGACAAACGTACAATAGATGACTAATCTCTCTCTCCCCCACATCCCAGGTATTCCATTCCCTCCATCTTTATCCTCCGAAGCTGTGGAGTGTGACAATGGTGTTTGTGTCCTCTGCTATCAAACGCCATTTTCACACTATATAGCTACGGTGAGAAGAAAACAGCATCACCGCGACCCCGTGTCCTGAGGTCAGTCAAACAGAGATAGTGGCGGGGAAGTAAGGGTCACACCTTACATGGCCATATATCCTGGTTGGTTAACTCAATGCGGTTTGGTTCTCTCTTCACAGGCCTTGAATCTTGTTGTTGCTGGTTTGATAGGGGATTGTTGTTGCATGTAATTCCTCCTACCCACCATGGGAAATAAGGTCATGAACTAAATACAGAGAGCGTATAAAGTTTGTAGTTTGAGTAAAGTTTGGCCGGATGAGATTTTAATATGACTGGTCGTGATTGGTCACATGCTGACTGTAAAATGTAAGTTTTAAAAGCAGACGTGTGATACAGTGGCAAAACATGAAGCTTCAGATGCTTGCTGACCCATTTCCTTCTCTGCCTACACGTTACACTGTGTTACTAATGCACAGACATCTTTTAGAGACCAAGATACATGACCCATTGTGTTTTCATGTGATGCTGGAGGAAAATAGTATTGCGTCCTCTGTGTTGTCTATGTTGTCAATGAATCCAAATTAAAAACATGTCTCTACTTACATAAAGTTGGTCTTTGGTGTCCAGTTTAATGGCAGTAGGACATGACCTTTCACACTTTGGAAGTTTAAATTCCAATAAAGTTTAGTGTTTCAGTGAGACTCACTAGGCAGAAAAACAACACTTCCTGGGACACAAAGAGGGAGCCTACAGTGTTAATGGGGCCATTGGTTTTCAGACAATCAGTCACAGGAGGTTGGTGGGACCTGGGGAGGATGGGCTCCTGGTAATGACTGGGGCGGAATCAGTGGAATGGTATCAAATAAATTAACCACATGGTTTCCATGTGTTTGATGCCATTCCATTAGCTCCGTTCCAGGCCTTTATTATGAGCAGTCCTCCCCTCAGCAGCCTCCACTGCAGCAGAGGGTGGAGAAGAAAAGCTACAAGTTATGCGCAAGGAAACCATGAATAAAGTCATGCCGACCTGCCGGTTCCAAGTGGGAAAAGCATCTGCTTTCTTTTTCAAATAGAAATAACAGCATTCTCCATGCACCTTAATTGATACATTTATAAGACCTAAATAAATTAGTAATCCGTTTGGAGAAGTGGATTGTAAAAGCAGCCATATGGAAGCAAACTGAAAATCATATCAACATGAAAATGTATTGTGGCCACATTGAAATAGGACAAAAATAGCTGTGCCATTCCGATTTTAATTGCGTGCCCTCGTGATTTTCTTGGATGACATTTGGAGACCCAAACTGATGGTCTGAAACTGCCGAGTTGATGTACGCGTTTTAGAATGTTTGGATTATACACCCGGGTTTTTCAGTTTTATTTTACAATTTGTATCATGTTAAACATTAGCCACTATCGTTAGCCACCATCAGTAATAACCACATATATTTATTTTTGCATCATTCCATTCCATTTACCTTTCTTTCCTCTGTCACGTCCTTGTGAATTGTTCCTGAGACTCGCTAGTAATATTGGATTATATTAGGCAAACGTTGTGCAATAATTGGGGGCCACGTAACGTAGCCTGTTTGCGTCATTATAGAACTCAGCCCGCACATAGCACGTTAAACCTGGAGCCTGGCGCACGGTTCAAGACGACTGGACCGTTGATGATTAGTGAGAATTAGGATGGATTTTATTGTTCAAACCTTATTGTACACTTTTTTCTAACTTCCAATATTTCATGTATTGAACTTGACTATGACAACTTTCAGGATGAATCAAAACACTGTATTTGTTATTCATTAATATATTCTGTGCATAAAGGCCCTCCAAACTGTGATTTTATTTTATTCGTACATAGGCTATTTCCTAACCACCAAATGTGCCTAAATAATCTACAAGATCAAAGTATTTTTAAATCTACCAGTTGGTGCTGAAACAGAAACAAATATACATAGATGGCTGTCTTTCATTGATTCCTACAGTATATTCTGTATTTAAAGGGATGGTTTAAGATACATGTACTGAAAACCCCATTTAATAAAAGTTCACTAGAAAATCTGTTGGCCAGAAAGTGGGATGGTTTTCAGTGGTTGAATGACATTTATTCAGAGCGCGTAAGGTAGCCACACCGGCAGAGGCAACTGAATAAATTAAGTCTGAATACCAAATACTGAGAAGTGTTTAGGAAAAACATACATTTATAAATCGGTGTCGGGCCCTACATGAGTTACATTCACTTGAGTGTGCTGCACCACCAACATCACAAGATAATATCTAACTTATCAAACATCAAGCAAGGCTCCAGATAAGTATTACACTCTAATAAAAATGGAAAAGGCAATATCCGATTACATATAACCCAATATCCATATGGTGATGTGGATCATTTGTTTTATATTGAATCGGAGAGACAGTATGAATGAATACCTCAGCTGGACGATTACTCAGACATGGCAGACATTATTTACTGGAGTCTAGCGCTGAGGTAGCCCAAAAGACCGGCAGATGGCGATATTGAGTCGTTTCAGCTCTGAGGCAGACTGCAGGGGTAGCATAGCTGGAGGCATTCTGGCCGAGCCAAGCACGTCAGTCATCAGGCATATGAGATGTCAAGAGGAGGAGATCTCAGGGGGCGAAGTGGTGTACTCTCACTCTGACTGGTCCTTCATTATTCTGTCACTGAAACTGTAACTGTGCTGCAGGCTACTACCACATCGCTGCTATTGCAGTACCTTACATGTACCATCATATACTTTTCAGTTTGATACTGTACATCTTAAATATCTGTTATTTATCATTTCAAATTATGTCTATTGGCAACCTCTAGTTACCGTACAACAACAAAAGACAATACAAAACAAACGCATGTAACACAAATATATAAATATATATTTTCACTCATCATGTACATCATAGAAAATGCATAAAATTGCCTATAGCTATGCTACCTCGTCAAAGAGAGAAACACTAACGACATAGCCTATAGCTATGCTACCTCGTCAAAGAGAGAAACACTAACGACATAGCCTATAGCTATGCTACCTCGTCAAAGAGAGAAACACTAACGACATAGCCTATAGCTATGCTACCTCGTCAAAGAGAGAAACACTAACGACATAGCCTATAGCTATGCTACCTCGTCAAAGAGAGAAACACTAACGACATAGCCTATAGCTATGCTACCTCGTCAAAGAGAGAAACACTAACGACATAGCCTATAGCTATGCTACCTCGTCAAAGAGAGAAACACTAACGACATAGCCTATAGCTATGCTACCTCGTCAAAGAGAGAAACACTAACGACATAGCCTATAGCTATGCTACCTCGTCAAAGAGAGAAACACTAACGACATAGCCTATAGCTATGCTACCTCGTCAAAGAGAGAAACACTAACGACATAGCCTATAGCTATGCTACCTCGTCAAAGAGAGAAACACTACCAAAGATGGTAGAAACCTATTATCTCTGATTATGCTGCCTCTTCGTTCTAATCTTCACAGCTTCATCACAGCATGAGGAATATATGGGAGAACCTATTCAACTGAATGAGACAAGCCCATTCATGGTTGACAGCAGCAGATCCTCTCTAGGTAGATTGACTGAAGCGTACTGGCAGGCGTCTATAACACTTCAGGACATCTTCAGTACATTTATTCATACAGCCGTACTTCCATTGACCCAACAGTCTCTTTATACACCAGATAGACAACCCCGTATCCGGGGTAACGTTCTCGTGTATTGTAGATCAGGTTTATTCATTGGGCGATATTCCCCAGTATCAAATCTGTTAGGTCTACTATCAGGCCTCCCTTGTAAAATAGACTATTATCTGAATGAGACAATATTCAAATGTAAAGGCCCCCTCCTATCAGGATTTGCTCTTCAGGGTGGGTCCGATAGTCTTTTTAGTCTTTGTGACAGGTTGAGTTGGCTTGGGTTTAGGGACCACAGTCTTTTTGGGTTTTGGCTGTAAAGACTTGAGTCCAAGGATCTCACAGTACTTGTTGCACAGATGCAAGGCTTTGAACTGATCAATGAATGACGTGGCACAGTTTCCCTTGAACCCCTTGTATCTAGAGAACAAACAAAAAACGAGACATTGCATGTGGTTTGTGGCGGCGTAATGTACAATACACACAGGTGATTTAAACCATCAGGTATTGTATTTATTTTGCAATACTCACCCTTTCTTACACGTGGCTATTCCAACATCTGTCAATCTCATGCCAACTCCTACAATGAAACGAGAGAAATCAATCAATCAGTCATTCAAGTTATTTATAAAGCCTTTTTTATGGCAGCAGTTGTCACACGTGCTTCTACAGTAAATATATGATTTATATTTCTAATCTCCTACTTTCTTTGCACTGCTGTTAAGTACAGTAGCCAGACTGGACCTTGGCTCACTGTGCAGACGCAGTAACCTACCTTGCATGTCAGTGACGAGCAGGTTACCCTCAGTCTTGTGGTAGACCCAGTGCTGGAAAGTACAACACTTCTGTCCTGCCTCTGAGTCATTCCTCTTTAGGTTGATCTCCTTACCGTCCCGAACAGAGTACTTGACAAACTCCCCCATCAGCTCCTCTTCCAGGGTGGCATACGGGATGTCGTTAGACGGACGGTGGACCAGGTATATTGGTATAATCCTGGACGGACGGACGGGGGAGGGACGGACGGACGGGGGGGGAGAAGAAACAGGAAGGTTACTGTTTTGCATATTTCACTGGATAAATGTAATGTTTTTGCTGTAACAGAGAGATTGGAACACAAAGTGAGCTGGAGTGAAGTTTAGGGGTTAAATTGAGTGGGACACAAGGACACAACGGCAGGAGAAGAGATGGCATCTAGGAATTGACACTGGGATTTACAGGCCCACACCCCACCAGACGATGATGTGCCAGCGATGACATCATACTCACTCTGGAACCTCTCCGAAGGCATCCTGTGTCTGGGCCACGGCTGTCCAGACCTTGATGTACTCTCTTGCTGTGTTCTGAACATGGCACTCCTGGAATCACACAATACACAAAATCTGAGCAGTTCTGCTGATGGTTACAACAGGGTTCAGGAAGTGACTGAATTGAAATGAAACTGACCCCAAACCCTGGGTCAGAGTATTACGCAATGTCAAATAGTGAGAGCAACTGTTTTTCTGACCCTAACCGTACCTCTGACCCTGTGTCTGGTGATATCAAGGTAAATAAACCCTCACCTCCACGGCCAGGTTATAGTTCTTCTGAACCAACTCCTCGTTGTTCTGTGTCCCGTAGCTGATAGCATTGTGTACCTTGAGCACACAGTGGTGGCCCTGGGTGAAGACAGGCACCATACCAGCCTTGAGCCTGGTCCGGAAGGCCCTTCGGTGCATACCCTCTCCAAAGTGTTCCTTCTCTGTCACCAGACTGGCTGGCTGGTTCTTATCAAAATACTGCTCTGACAGGAAGTCCTCTTTGAACAACAGACAGGAACATTTCACATCCTCCTCTTCGCCTACTAGCTCAGTGGGAGCAGCTGAGGTAGAGAGAGGAACACAGTCATTCAGAAAGAGCCTTTAACCTAGCATAACATATTTCGATGCTTCCGCAATGAATCACCTCTGAACTTTTATTACCTAACACCTTTTCTCAGATGTATACTGTATATCAAACTGAAATTCAGCATTAGATCGCTACTCACCTGTGATGTTTTTCTGGGGATTAGCCAGGATGACAATGTCACTCAGCACTATGAAAGAGACAGACAGAAGCAGTGGGGGCTGTTAACTTCCAAATGATGTTTGTATTTTGCTGTTTTTATTGTGAGAGTCCTGTTGAGTAAGATTTCCAATATATCCATTGCACATGGCAAATAAAACCAGACATTTGAAACTCGTGTGACGTATGACGTGTCTTACCCTCGTAGGTGAGGAGGTAGTCTCACGTGTCTTACCCTCGTAGGTGGGGAGGTAGTCTAACATGTCTTATCCTCCTAGGTAGTCTAACATGTCTTATCCTCGTAGGGGAGGAGGTAGTCTAACATGTCTTACCCTCGTAGGTGAGGAGGTAGTCTAACATGTCTTACCCTCGTAGGTGAGGAGGTAGTCTAACGTGTCTTACCCTCGTAGGTGAGGAGGTAGTCTAACGTGTCTTATCCTCGTAGGTGAGGAGGTAGTCTAATGTGTCTTATCCTCGTAGGTGGGGAGGTAGTCCAACGTGTCTTACCCTCGTAGGTGAGGAGGTAGTCTAACGTGTCTTACCCTCATAGGTGGGGAGGTAGTCTAACGTGTCTTACCCTCGTAGGTGAGGAGGTAGTCTCACGTGTCTTACCCTCGTAGGTGGGGAGGTAGTCTAACGTGTCTTACCCTCGTAGGTGAGGAGGTAGTCTAACGTGTCTTACCCTCGTAGGTGAGGAGGTAGTCCAGGATGACAGAGCCATGGGAACAGAGGAGACTACAGCGGTACTTCCCCAGATCTTTATTGGAGGCCTTGGTGATGGTGAGACACACTCTGCTCTCATCTCCAGCACTACACAGAGCAGAAAGGAGAGAATAAACCTTGAATCATTATTCTGAATTAACATCATCTATTCATACTAAGGCTTGTTCTCCAGTGTTTCCCAACCAGGGGTTCTATGAGACCATAGGCTCACTGGTGAAATGCATATGAGGGGGTACTTCAGGTGTATTCTGTGCAGAGTAAAACTCAGTTGGTAGTACATTAATCGAAAAAGGTAGGAAACCCCTGCTCTATTAAACAACCCTGATGAAGGCAGCTTGCGGATAAAACATTGATTCATTAATGAATAATGAAAGTGTTATATTGACAATGATAAGAGTCTAACTGAAGGCTATATTCCTTTCATTTCTTGGTCCCTGTTCAAAACATACACCTGACTCAGCATACACCTGACTCAGCATACACCTGACTCAACATACGTGGTGACTCACTTTCACTCTTTAGACATTTTTCAACAATGTTATTTCTAAAAGTTGTATTATGTAAGTAGAGACAGATAATATTACACAATAATCGTGACTGGCCGTATTCCAACTAAGTGGAGATTTCTGGAACAATAACGACGATATTGCACCTGATGCACAGTTGAATCATATCGTTATATAAAAACTGAACCTTCCTCCCACTCACAGCTGAATCATCATCACACATTGATGGGTTAATATCTGCCAAATATATTGCTACAGTAACCTACACTGAGAGAGAGCAACACCAAGTGGATTTTCAAATAGTGGCGAGTCTCCCAAACCTCTCGTGGAGTATCCTCAGCTATGATCTATACCATTACTATAATAGTACACTAAATCAACTGAGCCAACTAATAGTCAACCCTTTAATTAGTAGGATCAGGTACAGCTAGTTGGATCAGGTGTAGTTAGTTGGATCAGGTGTAGTTAGTTGGATCAGGTGTAGCTAGTTGGATCAGGTGTAGTTAGTTGGATCTGGTGTAGCTAGTTGGATCAGGTGTAGTTAGTTGGATCAGGTGTAGCTAGTTGGATCAGGTGTAGTTAGTTGGATCAGGTGTAGCTAGTTGGATCAGGTGTAGCTAGTTGGATCAGGTGTAGTTAGTTGGATCAGGTGTAGCTAGCTGGATTGGTGTACCTAGTTGGATCAGGTGTAGCTAGTTGGATCAGGTATAGTTAGTTGGAACAGGTGTAGTTAGTTGGATCTGGTGTAGCTAGTTGGATCTGGTGTAGCTAGTTGGATCTGGTGTAGTTAGTTGGATCTGGTGTAGTTAGTTGGATCTGGTGTAGTTAGTACAGTGCCTTCGGAAAGTATTCAGACCCCTTCCCTTTTTCCACATTTTGTTATGTTACAGCCTTATTCTAAAATTGATTAAATTAATGTTCTTATTTATCAATCTACACGCAATACCCCATAGTTAGAAACTTTTGCAAATGTATTAAAAATAAAAACAGAAATACCTTATTTACATAAGTATTGCTATGAGATTCGAAATTGAGCTTAGGCCCTGTTTCCATTGATCATCCTTAAGATGTTTTTACAACTTGATTGGAGTCAACCTGTGGTACATTCAATTGATTGGACATGATTTGGAAAGGCACACACCTGTCCATATAAGGTCCCACAGTTGATAGTGCATGTCAGAGCCAAAGCCAAGCCATGAGATTGAAGGAATTGTCTGTAGAGCTCTGAGACAGGATTGTGTCGAGGCACAGTTCTGTGGAAGGGTACCAAAACATTTCTGCAGCATTGAAGGTCCCCAAGAACACAGTGGCTTCCATCATTCTGAAATGGAAGAAGTTTGGAACCACCAAGATTCTTCCTAGAGCTGGCTGCCCAGCCAAATTGAGCAATTGGGAGAGAAGGGCCTTGGTCAGGGAGGTGACCAAGAACCCGATGGTCACTCTGACAGAACTCCAGAGTCCCTCTGTGGAGATGGGATAACCTTCCAGAAGTACAACCTGCAGCACTCCACCAATCAGGCCTTTATGGTAGAGTGACCAAAATGGAAGCCACTCTTCAGTGAAATGCACAACAGACCTTTTGGAGTTTGCAAAATGACACCTAAAGGACTTGCAGACCATGAGAAAGAAGATTCTCTGGTCTGATGAAACCAAGATTGAACTATTTGGCCTGAATGCCAAGCGTCACGTCTGGAGGAAAACTGGCACCATCCCTACGGGGAAGCATGCTGGTGGCAGCATCATGCTGTGGGGATGTTTTTCAGCGGCAGGGACTGTGAAACTAGTCAGGATACAGGGAAAGCTGAACGGAGCAAAGTACAGCGAGATTCTTGATGAAAACCTTCTCCAGAGCGCTCAGGAACTCAGACTGGGGCGAAGTCTCACCTTCCAACAGGACAACGACCCTAAGCACACAGCCAAGACAACGAAGGAGTGGCTTCAGGACAGGTCTCTGAATGTCCTTGATTGGCCCAGCCAGAGCCTGGACTTGAACCCGATCGAACATCTCTGGAGAGACCTGAAAATAGCTGTGTAGTGAGGCTCCCCAGCTTGTAGTGTCATACTCAAGAAGACTCAAGGCTTTAATCTCTGCCAAAGGTGCTTCAACAAAGTACTAAGTAAAGGGTCTGAATACTTATGCCTCCCAGAACTGGGAAAACATTTAGCAAGCATTTAGCAAACATTTAGCAAACATTTAGCAAACATTTAAAAAATTACAAAAAAGGTTTTGCTTAGTCATTATGGGGTGTAGATATTGTGTGTAGATTGACGAGGGAAAAACAATGTAATCCATTTTAGAATAAGTCCGTAACGTAACAAAATGTGAAAAATGTCAAGAGGTCTGAATACATTCCGAATGCACTGTAAGTACTGAAATTTATCAAATAAATGGAATGTCTGGGATAAGATATTTGAGAAACACTGAAATATGGTAACAGGGTAGGGTAACTAGCTCTCCCATAGGAACATTTGAGGGCTGGGACAATATAATATACTGTCAAATCAAATCAGGACTTGTACCTTCTCTTGATCTCAGCCAACACTGTCCCATCTCTGGTCCAGGTGACAGTGTAGTCAGTAAAGACAGCCGTGAACTGACACCCTAGACTGAGACTCTGAGGATCGCCACTGACAGGCACGGCCTGGATCCGTTGCACCACTCTGGGCACTGGAAGAAAATATACACATATGTCTAAGAATTACACAGAAAATGTGTATTATCATCAATAATCATTTTAGAGTAGTTATCATAACATTAGACATGGGCTCAAATAGATTTGTTTTCTTTCAAATAGATAACCTGCGTAATCGAACCAATCGAATTGTTTCAAGTGCAAATCATGCCCATGTGGCGCTCCAAGTAGGCTCAATCAAACGCTCTACGTATTTGAAAGAAAACAAATACCATTTGAACCCAGGTCGGTGTAATAGTAGAGTATACTGCAGTGCATTCCCACCTTCTTTTGGTGCATGATGTGTTCTCTGTTTCAGTACATCGCTGTAGGCCTTCCTACGAGTCGTCTCAACAGCAGCCTTGGGTTCGTGTTTACCAAACTTGTCCTCAGACAGACGGCGACGCTTGATGACATCATCATTGGGCTGCTGGCCAATGGGGATGGTAGACTGGGGCACCTTGGAGGAAGGGTCACTCACTGTGGCACCTTGGCTGATGACAGAAGCGTCAACCAGAGATTTCACACCAGGTTGTTTCTGAGCACTGTCTGAATGAACACTGTCCTTACAAGGCAGAGCTGCTATAGTCTTATCTTTGGTTTTCCCAGCCTTGGCTCCAAATTTGGCAACAAAGGTGTCTATTTTCCCATTGGTAGCAGTCTTCTGCTTAGCCCTGTTCTCCACCTCAACCAGGGAGTCTATCCCCTCGCTCTTCACTGATGCATTCTGGGAGTGTTTCCCAGAGTGTTTCTTCTTCTTCCCGTGGGCGTGGCCTTTGGTGTTAACATTCTCTGTTATGACGATAGTCTCTTTGACAGTCACAGGTCCATCGTCGCCATCCTCGCGTGTTGTTAGGGGATCACATTTAATGTTAGATTCGAGCGGTAGGTTCTCTTGTGTTTTGGAGGTTGGGGGGGCCAGATGGTGAACCACAGCTGGCTTGTCTTTCTTGGAGTGTGTTCTGGTTTTATGAGGCATCTTGGAGCCTTTCTTTACGTCTGCTGTAACACAGTGGTTGGGTTCTTTATTTCTGTCTGATTGTATTTGTTTCAACAAGGACGTTCTGGAGTCTAGAGGGTTCTCCTGGTCTAGAGTGAAGTATGCAACACGTTCCTTCTCTGAGATCATCAAGTGATCACCGGTCACAATGATATAGCTGGAGAGTTCTTTACCGAGGGAGCTGACCTCATGTGGGACTGTGATGGTTTTCTTTCTGTCAAGAGACCAAGATGCTGTTGATTCCTCACTCGACGAAGACGATGCCGGAATGTCCCTGTTCAGATTCTGACCGGAGCAAATGGTCAACTTGTCCTTGTCCTCTGATGTTGTATCTCTAGAACCTGTGTTCCTCTTTGTTTTCGTCAACAACAGTTTTTCCTCTTTGTTTACCACAGGTGTCTTCTTATCAATCTTCCCTCGGAAACATGCGGGCAAAACAGGCAGTCGGGGCACATTAGATTGTATAAACCCACAGCTCTGACCTCGCTGCTCATTGAGCAGTGATCTCTTAGGACTGGCTTGGACGGTATCCCCTTCCAAAGCGCTGTTCGTCCGGCAAAAGAGAGATCGGCCCACACTGAGACCAAGAGGAGCTAAAGGCATAACAGGCATTAAAAATGGTGGATTCCCCCACTGTGGCCTCTTCCCCTCCGTCTCCTGGAGGTCCTTCCTGTCTGTGTTGGGGGACACATGTATGTCCGCCTTAATGCCTCGGGACGTTGTGTCTCTGTGTGCCGGCACGTATGTGTTCTTGTCAGAGTCTGTGGTACATTGAAACTTCTTAAATGACTGTTGATGTCTCTTGTCGCCACACAGGTGCTCCACCTGATGTGCCTTGCTACTGGAAGGGTAACCGGAGACGCTCACCGACCCATAACTTCTCTCTTCATCTTCCCCCTCAATGAACAAGCCGCCCAGCTGGGAGAGACTGTTTTCTGTCACATTTTGCACTGCATCTCTAAGGTGCTACATGGGGAGAAATAAACAACGTTTAAAATGGTTCAATAGTCACCGAAGGTGTAGGCTCGGCCCTAATGTATGTGCTCTCTGTCACCTGGAGCTGCATGACAAATGGACCAGGAACACAAGGAAATCACAAAGGACAATGCCCAACTTGTATCTGGACAGGGTGAACTCTGATGCTATCTATATGGTTGGATGATCTCTGTGGTAACTGTTCACTGAGGATAACTCTGATGTTATCTATATGGATATATGATCTCTGTGGTAACTGTTCACTAAGGATAACTCTGATGTTATCTATATGGATATATGATCTCTGTGGTAACTGTTCACTGAGGATAACTCTGATGTTATCTATATGGATATATGATCTCTGTGGTAACTGTTCACTGAGGATAACTCTGATGCTATCTATATGGTTGGATGATCTCTGTGGTAACTGTTCACTGAGGATAACTCTGATGTTATCTATATGGATATATGATCTCTGTGGTAACTGTTCACTGAGGATAACTCTGATGTTATCTATATGGATATATGATCTCTGTGGTAACTGTTCACTGAGGATAACTCTGATGTTATCTATATGGATGTATGATCTCTGTGGTAACTGTTCACTAAGGATAACTCTGATGTTATCTATATGGATATATGATCTCTGTGGTAACTGTTCACTGAGGATAACTCTGATGTTATCTATATGGATATATGATCTCTGTGGTAACTGTTCACTGAGGATAACTCTGATGTTATCTATATGGATATATGATCTCTGTGGTAACTGTTCACTGAGGATAACTCTGATGTTATCTATATGGATATATGATCTCTGTGGTAACTGTTCACTGAGGATAACTCTGATGTTATCTATATGGATATATGATCTCTGTGGTAACTGTTCACTGAGGATAACTCTGATGTTATCTATATGGATATATGATCTCTGTGGTAACTGTTCACTGAGGATAACTCTGATGTTATCTATATGGATATATGATCTCTGTGGTAACTGTTCACTGAGGATAACTCTGATGTTATCTATATGGATGTATGATCTCTGTGGTAACTGTTCACTGAGGATAACTCTGATGTTATCTATATGGATATATGATCTCTGTGGTAACTGTTCACTAAGGATAACTCTGATGTTATCAATATGGATATATGATCTCTGTGGTAACTGTTCACTGAGGATAACTCTGATGCTATCTATATGGATATATGATCTCTCTTATCAGGTATCCAGTCTATGGAGGAAGGTTCTATGATCAATTCTAATTTCCTAGGCTTCTAGACCTCTGGGCTTCTAGACCTCTGGGCTTCTAGACCTCTAGGCCTCTAGGCTTCTAGAACTCTGGGCTTCTAGACCTCTGGGCTTCTAGACCTCTGGGCTTCTAGACCTCTAGGCTTCTAGACCTCTGGGCTTCTAGACCTCTAGCCTTCTAGACCTCTAGGCTTCTAGACCTCTGGGCTTCTAGACCTCTGGGCTTCTAGACCTCTGGGCTTCTAGACCTCTAGGCTTCTAGACCTCTGGGCTTCTAGACCTCTGGGCTTCTAGACCTCTGGGCTTCTAGACCTCTAGTCTTCTAGACCTCTGGGCTTCTAGACATCTGGGCTTCTAGACCTCCGGGCTTCTAGACCTCTGGGCTTCTAGACCTCTGGGCTTCTAGACCTCTGGGCTTCTAGATCTCTAGGCTTCTAGACCTCTGGGCTTCTAGACCTCTAGGCTTCTAGACCTCTGGGCTTCTAGACCTCTGGGCTTCTAGACCTCTAGGCTTCTAGACCTCTAGGCTTCTAGACCTCTAGGCTTCTAGACCTCTAGTCTTCTAGACCTCTGGGCTTCTAGACCTCTAGGCTTCTAGACCTCTAGCCTTCTAGACCTCTAGACCTATAGGCTTCTAGACCTCTAGGCTTCTAGACCTCTAGCCTTCTAGACCTCTGGGCTTCTATACCTCTGGGCTTCTAGACCTCTAGGCTTCTAGACCTCTGTGCCAGTAAGCATCTCTTTGTTCATGCTTTGTCTTGTAAGTTACACTTAGGATCTACAGTATATGCTTAGCAATACCTTGTAATGCGTGTTAATACCTTGTAACTTAAGCTTTATGCCTTGTATGTGAATCCATTCATTTTTACAAAGTTATTAAATACACCTGTATTTAGAATTCCATTCTCAGACATGTCTTCAATATCTATTTCTGTGTTCTTGCACATTGCTATTTATCTTGATGGAGTCAGATTAACCATTTAATAGGTGAATTGCTTAATCTTGTTACGAGTCACATGCAATATATATATAATATACTGTATATCAAATATTACTGCCCACTACACAGGTTAATATTGAAAGGTTCATTATGCAAAGATTCAAAAGACATTAAATAGTATAACATGTTCAGATAAGTCGTAAGTTAGTAGCAGGTTAGACAATAAAGAAGGATAATTATTGTTCCCGAAGACATCTATCATACTTATTTCTCATATATTTGTTGTCATAGATTGTCGTAAATACATCTTGCTATATAACAACTTGCATTATGTTGATCAGAGTCAACAGCCTTACATATAACTTACTGTAAATGTGGGAGTGGTCTGGTCTATAGCACTGTTATGGGCAGTGCACTATTAACTGTGCAACTCAAAATGTTTAAGCCAATCAGTGTCCCTTTATTCTCCCCAGGCCTTTAACCCAGTGAGTGAGCTTTGTTAGACTGCTCTGAAGGTGTGTGTGTGTGTGTGTGTGTGTGTGTGTGTGTGTGTGTGTGTGTGTGTGTGTGTGTGTGTGTGTGTGTGTGTGTGTGTGTGTGTGTGTGTGTGTGTGTGTGTGTGTGTGTGTGTTGTGTGAGAGAGAGAGAGAGTACAGGTGAAGAGAGTCTTGTTACACTCCTTAGCTGTGCTTCCATCCTGGGGTGCGTGCTATTATCATCAAACACCCACTAAAATTAGCGATGCCATTTCTGTTCTGTCTATCTGAGTTTTTTCTAGGCCTCTCATTTCCTTAGACCACTTCACAGGGCCAGCTGTCAGTCTCAGAGCTACAGTAGGCTCCCGGAGCTAGGCTCTCAGAGCTCCCCGAGCTAACCTCCCAGAGCTAGGCTCCCAGAGCTAGCCGAGAGCTATCCTTCCAGAGCTAGCCGAGAGCTATCCTTCCAGAGCTAGCCGATAGCTATCCTCCCAGAGCTAGTCTCCCAGAGCTAGTCTCCCAGAGCTAGCCGAGAGCTATCCTCCCAGAGCTAGTCTCCCAGAGCTAGCCGAGAGCTATCCTCCCAGAGCTAGCCGAGAGCTATCCTCCCAGAGCTAGCCGAGAGCTATCCTCCCAGAGCTAGTCTCCCAGAGCTAGCCAAGAGCTATCCTCCCAGAGCTAACCTCCCAGAGCTAGCCCAGAGCTAACCTCCCAGAGCTAGCCCAGAACTAGGCTCCCAGAGCTAGCCCAGAGCTAGGCTTCCAGAGCTAGCCCAGAGCTAACCTCCCAGAGCTAGCCCAGAGCTAGGCCCCCAGAGCTAACCTCCCAGAGCTAGCCCAGAGCTAACCTCCCAGAGCTAGCCCAGAGCTAGGCTCCCAGAGCTTGCCCAGAGCTAGGCTCCCAGAGCTAGCCCAGAGCTAGGCTTCCAGAGCTAGCCCAGAGCTAGGCTCCCAGAGCTAGGCTCCCAGAGCTAGCCCAGAGTTAGGCTCCCAGAGCTAGCCCAGAGCTAGGCTCCCAGAGCTAGCCCAGAGCTAACCTCCCAGAGCTAGCCCAGAGCTAACCTCCCAGAGCTAGCCCAGAGCTAGGCTCCCAGAGCTAGCCCAGAGCTAGGCTCCCAGAGCTATCCCAGAGCTAACCACCCAGAGCTAGCCCAGAGCTAGGCTCCCAGAGCTTCCCCAGAGCTAGGCTCACAGAGCTAGCCCAGAGCTAGGCTCCCAGAGCTAGCCCAGAGCTAGGCTCCCAGAGCTATCCCAGAGCTAACCTCCCAGAGCTAGCCCAGAGCTAGGCTCCCAGAGCTTCCCCAGAGCTAGGCTCACAGAGCTAGCCCAGAGCTAGGCTCCCAGAGCTAGGCTCCCAGAGCTAGGCTCTCACATGAGAAATCAAGGAACAGATACTACCTAACAACCCTTCCACATCTGACTCAGTCAGGGTAAATAAACCAACACACTGTAGCGACCAGGGTGGCTTGGCTGTTTCAGACCACCTTCAGTCCTCAGTCAGACTACGTGCCACTGGCTACAGAATAGTGCTCTGCCCTACATAAGAGTTTCCTGTACTCTGTTCTCTCTCTCTCTCTCTCTCTCTCTCTCTCTCTCTGTCTCTCTCTCTCTCTCTCTCTCTCCCTCTCCCTCTCCGTCTCTCTCTCTCTCTCCCTCTCCCTCTCTCTCTCTCTCTCTCTCTCTCTCTCTCTCTCTCTCTCTCTCTCTCTCTCTCTCTCGGTGCTTGGCTGGCTGTGAAGGTATGGAATACCGAACGTTGTGATGATGTTTCAGGTTGCAGTGTAATTGATGTTGTGGACTATTATTAGTACATGATAAAGGTGAGTGTCGCCTCAGGGTTAGTTTCTGACCGACAGAAAGACATAACTCTAGTGAAAGTGTGTGTGTGTCAGTACAATGCCGCTGTTGCGTCCTTGGGGTACGAAGTCTAAAAAACATACTTTCTCCATCTCGAAAAATGTAATGATTTAACAGAAATAACCAAATATTTAGTTAACTGCACGGCCATGCAGTTGTAAACAAACAAATCCACTGCTGTTGATCAACTACCTCAGTATCTAAATCAAATAACATAATACACTTGAAATCTTACCTGGTTCTGAAATCTGCCAACACTGTCCTCTAGTAAATAACTGTCTCTCTTGTGGCTAATATCAATGTCTGTTTCCATTTCCAACACATCTCTCCCCACAGGCGCAGCGCCCGAGGCGGATGAGGAAAAGGATATGGGCGGAGGAGCCAGCACCGCCTCAGTCGTATTGATCACCAGCCCGTAGAGTTTGGTGGTGGGAGAGGCCAGTGTGTCAGACAATGAACCCAGGGTTGAGTGGCTATCTGTGGGATAGGCAGAGCAGTCATCCTCAATGATCACCAGCTCTCCAACAGGTTCCTGATCTCCCTGCCCTGCTGATGATATACACCCACTGTGGGACTCCTCTGTCTGGGTGTCTTCCCCTTCCCCTTCCCTGTCCTGGAGGCTACCCACTACCAGTAGCTCTTCTGGCCCAGCGAGGATGGGGCTCTCTGGGCTGGCTCTGGGCTCCACTGCCTGGTGTTGGATGGCCATGGGTGTCTGTGGATATGCTTGTGCCTGTCCCTGTTTCTGTGTGAGTGCAGCTGTTCCTGTAAAGTCTTCGGGTCGCGGTCCTCCTCCAGGGACTATGACAGCCCAGTCGGAGAACGTGCTATACCAGCTGTCAGTGGACACAGACCTATCAAAAGGTGGCACAGACAACCCCTGATCCGAATCACAGCCTCCCTGACCAATAGCAGCCTCCGTTCCCAGTAGGGAACCCGACTCCTTTGTGTTGTCCGGACATTCTGTGACCCCGCTGCCTCTGATAGGATAAAGGCCCCACTCGTCCCCACCCAAAATAGCCCCTTCTTCCCCCTCTCCATCCTCAGCTGCCAGGGTCTGATACTGGCATGCGTCCAGCCACAACTCGTTAGGACTGTCATTGTTTTCCTCTGAGCGCTTTAAACTAGCTCCCTCTGTCCCATCATGTGTCACACTAGTGATGCTATCACATAAGACCCAATAAGCATCAACAGGTGGTGGTGTAGCATCATGATAGCCCGGTTCTAGTCCCTCTGACTGGGCCATGTCCTCTTTCTCTGTCCTAACATGGTGGTGGTGGTGGTGGTGGTTTAAGAGTCCTGTCACCGGATCCTGGGTGACCAGCATTAAGACATGTGTGTCACAGTGACAGTCAGTCACATTGTCCTCCACTGTGTCATTTTTATGGGTAATCTGTCGCGTCTCCTGGATTAGGTTAAGTGTGTCAGGGTCAGTGACACTGGCCTGGGTATTTGAGTGAGGGGGTATAGGTTCCATAGGGCCAACACTGATACCAATACCAACACCATGTATCCGTTTGTGACTGGGACAGGGGCGATGGGGGGCCACTGGCCCCTGTGGGGGGTGGATTAAGACAAGTGTGTCAGGGTCAGTGATGCTGTTCTCTGTCTGGGTATTTGGCTTAGGGGATATGGGCTCCATGAAGTCGGCACCTTCCATCCCTCTGGGGCCAAGGCTGGGGCTCGGACCTGGCCAGCAGTGGGGCTCTGGGTCCTGGGAGGTGGGTGCAGGTTTGAGCTGGGTGTCTGGGAGGGGTGGTATGTGTTCCGTAGAACAGAGCCTGTACATCCGTCTGCGGCTAAGGTTGGGGCAGGCTGGTGTCAGGGTGTCTGGCTCTAAGAGGGGTGGTATATCTTCCTCCATAGCGCCAATGTATCGAACGTGAGTCAGGCTCACAGTCAAAGGGGAATTTCCTATTGGGCCAACGGTTAAGAAGTTGGTTTCTCCCGTGGGAGAGCCGGATTCAGATCCCGCCCGCGACACCAACACAGTTCATCCCTCTGGGGTTGGGGCAGCAGGAGGCCCCTGAGAGGTGGGTGCAGGCTGGGGTTGGGGCAGTAGGAGGCCCCTGAGAGGTGGTCGCAGGCTGGGGTTGGGGCAGTAGGAGGCCCCTGAGAGGTGGGTGCAGGCTGGGGTTGGGGCAGCAGGAGGCCCCTGAGAGGTGGGTGCAGGCTGGGGTTGGGGCAGCAGGAGGCCCTTGAGAGGTGGGTGCAGGCTGGGCTTGGGGCAGCAGGAGGCCCCTGAGAGGTGGGTGCAGGCTGGGGTTGGGGCAGCAGGAGGCCCCTGAGAGGTGGGTGCAGGCTGGGCTTGGGGCAGCAGGAGGCCCCTGAGAGGTGGGTGCAGGCTGGGGTTGGGTCAGTAGGAAGTCACTGGGCCAACGGGTGGGTGCAGACTGGTGTCGAGGCTGGGCACTACACAGGTCTGTGGACCGGAGCTGGTTGTGGTGACAGCAGCCCTTGTCATTTAGATAATGTCCACCAAGAGCTAGTAACTACAACTTTCCTGTTCGACTGTTCCTTCCTCCCTTCTACAGTACTGTCATCCACTCCGAATGGGTTTGTTCAGGAAGATCTGTGGAGTAAAATATGGATCTTATTACACAAAATAATACAACACCTTAAGTCTCTTAGGACCGATCCCAATCTCTTAAAGCTTGATAATAAATTACCATTGGAGAAGATGAGCAATAAATATCCTACAACAGGGATCATCAGCTAGATTCAGACGCAGGCAATTTTTTGTCTTGAGGGCATAATAAACCCCACCGTCTCCATCTAGCGGTCAATTAATCCACTATCTACCTCTAGATATCTCCCTCTAGCTGTCAATAAACCCACTTTCTCCCTCTAGCTGTCATTACACCCACTATCTCTAGCATTCAATAAATCCACTATCTCCCTTTAGCTGTCAATAAACATCTATCTCCCTCTAGCTGTCAATAAATCCACCATCTCCTTTTAACGAAATCGCTCTAGCTATCTCCCTATAGCTGTCTCCCTCTAAATATCTCCCTGCAGCTATCTTCCTCTAGCTGTCAAGAAACACACTGTCTCCCTCTAGCTGTCAATATACCCACTGTCTCCTTCTAGGTGTCAATACACCCACTATCTCCCTCTAGCTATCTCACTCTAGCTCTCAATACACCCACTATCTCCCTCTAGCTGTCTCCATCTTGCTATCTCCCTGTAGCTTTCTCCAAATAGCTAGAGGGAGATAGGATAGTGGGTTTACTAACAGTTAAAGGGAGATAGCTAGAGGGAGATAGGGGGTGTATTGACAGCTATCTCCCTTTAACTGTCAGTAAACCCACTATCTCTCTAAAACTCTGTAGAAAGGCCAGAACCTACCTCACACTAACAATCTCCATCAAGTTGTCAACAAACCCACTATTTCCCTCTAGCTGTCAATAAACCCACTATCTCCCTCTAGATGTCAATAAACCCACTATCTCCCTATAGCTGTCAATAAACCCACTATCTTCCTTGAGCTGTTAATAAACCCACTATCTCCCTATATACTCTCACTGTCAATAAATCCACTATCTCCCTTCAGCTGTCAATAAACCATTTATCTCCCTTTAGCTGTCAATAAACCCACAATCTCCCTCTAGCTGTCAATAAATCCGCCATCTCCATTTAGCCATTTCCCTCTAGGTTTCAATAAAGCCACTATCTCCTTCTAGTTATCTCCCTCTAGCTGTTAAAAAACCCACTTTCTCACCATAACTATCTCCCTACAGATGTCAATACACCCACTATCTCTTTCTAGTTATGTCCCTCTAGCTGTTAATAAACCCACTTTCTCGCTCTAACTATCTCCCTCTATCTGTCAATACACCAACTATCTCCCTCTAGCTATCTTCCCTTTAGCTGTTAGTGAACCCACTATCCCATCTCCTTCTAGCTGTCAATAAACCCACTATCTCCCTCAAGCTAACTCCCTATATTTATCTCCAACTATCTGTCTCCCTCTAGCTATCTCCCTGTAGCTATCTCCCTCTAGCTGTCAATACACTCACTGTCTCCCTCTAGCTGTCAATAAACCCACTATCTCCCTCTACCTGTCAATGAATCCAGTCTCCCTGTAGCTGTCAATAAAACCACTGATTCCCTTTAGCTGTCAATAACCCACTATCTCCCTCTAGCTGGCAATAAACCCACTATCTCTGACTAGCAATCTACCTATAGTTGTCAATAAACCAACTATCCTCCTCTAGCTGTCCAAAAAAAAAACATCTCCATCTCATTGTCAATAAACCCACTATCATCCTCTAGCTGTCAATATACCCACTATCTCCCTCTAGCTATCTCCCTATAGATATCTAACTCTAGCTATCTCCCTCCAGCTGTCAATACAGCCACTATCTCACTCTAGCTATTTCCCTCGAGCTATCACCCTATAGGTGTCCATAAACCCACTGTCTCCCTGTAACTATCAGCCACTAGTTGTTTATAAACCTACTATTACCCTCTAGCTATATCCCCATAGCTGTCAATTAATTCACTATCTCTCTTTTTCTATTTCCAACTAGCTATCTCCCTCTAGCTATCTCAATCCAGCGGCAAAGAAACCCACAATCTCCCTATAGCTATCTCCCTCTAGCTGTCTACTTCCAGCTGTTTCCCTCTAGCTGTCTACTTCCAGCTGTCTCCCTCTAGCTGTCTACTTCTAGCTATCTTCCTCTAGCTGTCTCCCTCTAGCTATCTCAATCCAGCGGTCAAGAAACCCACAATCTCCCTATAGCTATCTCCCTCTAGCTATCTCCTTCTAGTTGTCAATAAACATAACATCTCCCTCTAGCTGTCAATAATCCAGTATCTCCCTTCAGCTCTCAATAGACCCTCTATCCCGCCCTAGCTGTCAATAAACCCACTCTCTCCCTTTAGCTGTCTCCTTCTAGCATTCAATAAATCCACTATCTCTGTTTAGCTGTCAATAAACCTACTATCCTCATCTAGCTAACGCCCTCTAGTTATCTCTGTGTTGCTATCAATAAATCCTCTGTTTTCCTCTAGCTGTCAATAAACTAACTGTCTCCCTCTAGCTATTTACCTCTAGCTGTCTCCCTCTAGCTGTCAATAAATCCACTATCTCCCTTTAGCTGTCAATACACCTCTATCTCCCTCTAGCTGTCAATAAATCCAACATCTCCTTTTAACTAAATCCCTCTAGCTATCTCCCTATAGCTGTCTCCCTCTAGATATCTCCCTGCAGTTATCTCCCTCTAGCTGTCAAGAAACACACGGTCTCCCTCTAGCTGTCAATAAACCCACTGTTTCCTTCTAGCTGTCAATAAACCCACGGTCTCCACCCGCTATCTCCCTCTAGCTGTCAATAAACCCACTATCTCCCTGTTACGGCTTTCTTCCGTCGAAGGAGAGTCGGACCAAAATGCAGCGTGGTTAAATCGAGACATCTTTAATAACGATGAAAACGAACAATACAAAACAACAAACGGAATGTGAAAACCTATACAGCCTGTCTGGTGACAACTAACACAGAGACAGGAACAATCACCCACAAACACACAGTGAAACCCAGGCTACCTAAATATGGTTCCCAATCAGAGACAACGAGAATCACCTGACTCTGATTGAGAACCTCAGGCAGCCATAGACTATGCTAGACACCCCTACTCAGCCACAATCCCAATACCTACTAAAACCCCCAATACCACAACACAACACAAAATAACCCCATGTCACACCCTGGCCTGACCAAAATAAATATATAAACACAAAATACTAAGACCAGGGCGTGACACTCCCTCTAGATGTCTCCCTTTAACTGTCAGTAAACCCACTATCCTATCTCCCTCTAGCTGTCTCCCTCTTGCTATCTCCCTGTAGCTATCTCCACACAGCTAGAGGTAGATAGTGGGTGTATTGACAGCTATGTGGAGATAGCTACAGGGAGATAGTGGATTTATTGACAGCTATAGGGAGATAGCTACAGGGTGACAGCTAGAAGGAGATTGTGGGTTTATTGACAGTTAAAGGGAGATAGCTAGAGGGAGATAGTGGGTGTATTGACAGCTATCTCCCTTTAACTGTCAGTAAACCCACTATCCAATCTCCCTCTAGCTGTCAATAAACCCACTATATCCCTGTAGCTATCTCCCTATAGCTGTCAATAAACTCCATGTCTCCCTTTAGCTGTCAATAAACCCGCTGTCTCCCTCTAGCTGTCTCCCAGTAGATATCTCCCTGTAGCTATCTCCCTGTAGCTATATCCCTCTAGCTGTCAATAATCTCAATGTGGGGCGGCAGGGTAGCCTAGTGGTTAAAGCATTGGACTAGTAACCGGAAGGTTGCAATTTCAAACCCCCGAGCTGACAAGGTACAAATCTGTCATTCTGCCCCTGAACAGGCAGTTAACCCACTGTTCCTAGGCCGTCATTGAAAATAAGAATTTGTTCTTAACTGAATTGCCTAGTTAAATAAAGGTAAAAAAATAAAGAATGTCTCCCGTTAGCTGTCAATAAACCCACTATCAATAAACCCACTATCAATAAATCCACTCACTCCTTGTAGCTATCAGTAAACCCACTATATCCTTTAGCTATCTTCCTCTATCTGTCAATAAACCCACGATCTAATACATATCTCCATCTAGCTGTCAATAAATCCACTATCTCCCTCTAGCTGTCTCCCTCTTGCTATCTCCCTCTAGGTATCACCCTCTAGTTGTCTCATCTAGCTGTCAATAAATCCACTATCTCCCTCTAGCTATCTCCTTCTAGCTATGTCCCTCTAGCTGTCTCCCTCTTGCTATCTCCCTGTAGCTATCTCGCTCTAGCTATCACCCTCTAGTTGTCTCATCTAGCTGTCAATAAATCCACTATCTCCCTCTAGCTATCTCCTTCTAGCTATCTCCCTCTAGCTGTCAATAAACCCACTGTCTCCATCTAGTCAAAGAAACCCACTATCTCCCTCTAGCGGTCAATAAATCCACAATCTCCCTCTATCTGTCAATAAACACACTATCTCCCTCTAGCTGTCAATAAAACCACTGATTCCCTCTAGCTGTCAATAAATCCACAGTCTCCCTCTAGCTATCTTGTTTTAGCTGTCAATAAACCCACTACCCCCCTTTAGCTGTTGATTAACCACTATCTCCCTCTCGCTTTCAAGACACGTATGAATTAGTAATCTGCTACTCTCCTCTGAAAACAAATTATCTGTCTACCTGTTGTACTGTATTTTTGGATAACGAAGTGGGATTAAAATAAAATACCTAGTTGTGTTGGTCTGTGGTGGGGTTTGCTGTTTTTGAAACCTTTGTTTTGCTTCCATTGCAACAGACAAGCTCAATCAAGCACAGATAAAGTATACTGACATTGACATTAGTGCTTGAGGGGGATGGCCCCTTTTTCTCCACCCTACCCTGCTCTGCACTGCACTGAGCTAAGCTGTCCAGCTGGGTAGGTGTCTGGTGGCAGCGACTGTGGAAAAATACCAGTTCACCCATGTGCTGCATTAGTGTCATTCCAGTTTAGATGAAGGGCACCTTAGCCTGGATCTCAGCACTGTTGTTTAACAAGATATATCCACAGCTATTGACTAGCATAATACTTTCCATGACATTCTAAAACAAGACATTCCAATCCTTCCAAACTAATCCTACCTGGCACTATTCAAGCTTTGATACGATGTAAACAGAGATAAATTCTTAAAAATAGGATTGATTAAGCCTTCATTATGCATTGAATCAATTATCAAATCAAATCAAATATTATTTGTCACATGCTTCGTAAACAACAGGTGTTGACTAACAGTGAAATACTTATTTACCGGTTCTATCCCACAATACAGACAGAAAATACAAGTAATAGAAAAATAATAGCACAAGGAATAAATACACAATGAGTAATGATACTATGGCTATATATACAGGGAACCAGTACCGAGTCGATATGCAGGGGTACAAGGTCATATTTGATTTAACCTTTATTTAACTAGGCAAGTCAGTTAAGAACAAATTCTTATTTACAATGTCGGCCTACCCCGGCCAGACCCTAACCCGGACGACCCTGGGCCAATTGTGAGCCGCCCTATGGGACTCCAAATCACGGCTGGTTGTGATACAGCCCGGAATCAAACCAGGGTCTGTAGTGACACCTCTAGCCTTAGACCTCTGCTCCACTCGGGAGCCCCAAATGTACGTACATATATGTAGGGATGAAGTGACTAGGCAACAGAGTAAATGATAAACAGTGAAGAGGGCATAAAGGGTCAACTCAGATAGTCCAGGTAGCTGTTGGTTAACTACTTAACTAACTATTTATCAGTCTTATGGCTTGGGAGTAGTAGCTGTTCAGGGTCCTGTTGGTTAACTACTTAACTAACTATTTAACATTCTTATGGCTTGGGGGTAGCTGTTGGTTAACTACTTAACTAACTATTTATCAGTCTTATGGCTTGGGAGTAGCTGTTGGTTAATTACTTAACTAACTATTTATCAGTCTTATGGCTTGGGAGTAGTAGCTGTTCAGGGTCCTGTTGGTTAACTACTTAACTAACTATTTATCAGTCTTATGGCTTGGGAGTAGCTGTTGGTTAACTACTTAACTAACTATTTATCAGTCTTATGGCTTGAGAGTAGCTGTTCAGGGTCCTGTTGGTTCCAGACTTGGTGCATTGGTACCAATGCCTTGCGGTAGCAGAGAGAACAGTCTATGGCGGCTGAAGTCTTTTACATTTTTAGGGCCTTCCTCTGACACTGCCTGGTATAGGTCCTGGATGGCAGTACTGGGCCGTACACAGTACCCTCTGTAGTGCCTTGTGGTCGCGTTAACACTGTAAGGAGTTCTGACAGCAAGTTCCAACATGATAACTGATTTAAATCTACGACATAACAAAGTGAGGCAATTCCAATTGGAGTGTAAAATTCCAAAATACAACAGATGATCCTTTAGAAAGGGATGCTGATGTGACCTGTACAATTCTAAAGTAGAACAACTCACACTTCAAAGAGCTAAAGGTGAAAGCTGGGCATGTCTTCAAGCAGGAAGTGTCCAAGACTATGACCAACATACATCCACAAACACATGACTGGTGCTAAGAGACAGCTGGATTTCTACATCTAGTTGGTATCTGACCATCTGGAGTGTTTGTGTGTGTCAGTGGAGCCTGCTGGATTTCTACATCTAGTTGGTATCTGACCATCTGGAGTGTGTGTGTGTGTGTCAGTGGAGACTGCTGACAGAAGGTACGCCTCATTATAATGTCCGGAATGGAGTCAATGGAATGGAATCAAACACGTGTTTTTTGGGGAGGGGTGTTTCGTGTGCTTGATTCCATTCCATTCACTCCACTCTGGCCATCATTACGAGCTGTCCTCCCCTCAGAAACCCCCAGTGTGTGTGTGTGTGTGTGTGTGTGTGTGTGTGTGTGTGTGTGTGTGTGTGTGTGTGTGTGTGTGTGTGTGTGTGTGTGTGTGTGTGTGTGAAGTGTGTGTGTGTGTGTGTGTGTGTGTGTGTGTGTGTGTGTGTGTGTGTGAAGTGTGTGTGTGTGAAGTGTGTGTGTGTGTGTGTGTGTGAAAGATTAGTCAGCGATTAGTCAGAGTCTGGTCTATTCTGGCATTAAGAGATGATAAAGCTGTCGTCACATAGCTGTAGTGAAACTCTGCGGCCTCATCCATCAGATCACTGTTTTGACTCCAGGTCTACTGTCCACACCAAGCTACAAAGATAGTCGTACATGTCCTCATTTCCAATAACAGTTCTTCAAATACGAGTTGGTTCTTAATTGACTTACCTGTATGAGCAAACGTTTTCAAAAAATTTAACGAAGACAATTCTGCTGTCTTGATGTCCGAATACATTTGAATCTATAATTGAATCCCAAAGTTATAAAATGTATAGTAAAAACATAGGTCCTGTTGGATATTAATAGGATACTGAGAATCCATGATTTAATAACTAAATCAATGTATAAAATAGACCCATGTGTTTTACAAATTACCTCTCAATCCTTTTCAGGCTACCCTGGGGCGGCAGGGTAGCCTAGTGGTTAGAGGACTGGAAGGGTGCAAATTCAAACCCCTGAGCTGACAAGGTACAAATCTGTTGTTCTGCCCCTGAACAGGCAGTTAACCCACTGTTCCTAGGCCGTCATTGAAAATAAGAATTTGTTCTTAACTGACTTGCCTGGTTAAATAAAGGTTTAAAAAAACTCACAAAATGATTTCATATAACAAGCTGTTAATCTATATGTATTAGGTTTTGTTTTGAAGTTAAATTGTTTAGTTCACAATATCAGAACATATTACTGGACAAAAATATAAACGCAACATGTAAAGTGCTGGTCCCATGTTTCATGAGCTGAAATATAAGATCCCAGAAATGTTCTATACATCACAAAACGCTGATTTATCTCAAATTGTGTGCACAAATGTCTTTACATCCCTGTTAGTGAGTATTTCTCCTTTGTCAAGATAATCCATCCACCTGACGGGTGTGGCATATCAAGAAACGTATTAAACAGTGTGATCATTACACAGTTGCACCTTGTGCTGGAGACAATAAAAGGCCACTGTAAAATGTGAAGTTTTGTCACACAACACAATGCCACAGATGTCTCATGTTTTGAGGGAGCGTACAATTGCCATGCTGACTGCAAGAATGTCCACCAGAGCTCTTGCCAAAGAATTGAGCGTTCATCTCTCTACCATAAGCCGCCTCCAACGTCACTTTAGAGTATTTGGCGGGGAGGGGGGGGGGGGGGGGGGTGGCTAAGGACTATTTCTGTCTGTAATAAATTTGTGGGGAAAAAACTAATTCTGTTTGGCTGGGTCTGGCTCCCCAGTGGGTAGGCCTGGCTCCCAAGTGGGTGGGCCTATGCCCTCCCAGACCCACCCCTGGCTGAGCCCCTGCCCTGTCATGTGAAATCCATAAATAGGGCCTAATTTATTTATTTAAATTGACTTGATTTCCTTATATGAGCTGTAACTAAGCAAAATCTTTGAAATTGTTGCATGTTGCGTTTATATATTTTTTCAGTATACATACAGTTGACTAGAACAGGTAAGTCAGTAGCCCACAACAGGTAAGTCAGTAGCCCTGGTAAGTCAGGTAAATCAACACCATCCCCAAAAGCCTAATGAACACAGACAAAACATAATCAAAACCCCATTTTACGATTCCCAACAACAACCTTATAATTGCTGACATCTCAACCTAACTCCAACAGATCTGGCCTCTCTACACATATATAAAACCTTGCAAATCCACACACATCAACACAAGGAGAACGTGCCCCCCCCCCGGGCACAGACGTCAGTTCAACTTCTAATTTTGATATAAATTTGGTTGAGTTGTCAAATAACGTGAATTCAACGTACATCATTTAACTTGAAATGACATGGAAACAACATGGATTCAACCAGTTTTTGCCCCGTGTGTTGTTAACACTTCTCTGAATAGTTGTCTACCGTTTGGTATATTCTCAGCCTGCTTTTACATACCGTATTGTCTTCCATATAGCTGATTATCCAGGGGCGAGATGAAGGAGACGGTAACATGCTCAAGTCAAAGCTGAAGCTTCAGGGGCTCTGGGGCTATTTCTAACACCCTTCAGTAACAGCCAGTTACCTGATAGCTGGGACGTGTGCAGATCCTGAACACTTAACACCCCACATCTATATTCATGTCTTTAAAAAAGGTACCCTATGCCCCATGTAGTGCACTACTTTTAGTGCACTATAAAGGGGATAGGGTGAAATTTGAGACGTAATCCACAGTACCAGTCAAAAGTTTGGGACACACCTACTCATTCAAGGGTTTTTCTTTATTTGTACTATTTTCTACATTGTAGAATAATAGTGAAGACATCAAAACTATGAAATAACACATATGGAATCATGTAGTAACCAAAAGAAAAGTGTTAAACAAATCAAAATATATTTGAGATTTGAGATTCTTCAAAGTAGCCACACTTTGTCTTGATGACAGCTTTGCACACTCTTGGTATTCTCTCAACCAGCTTCATGAGATAGTCACTAGTCACCTGGAATGCATTTCAATGAACAGATGTGCCTTTTTTTGTGGAATTTCTTTCCTTTTTAATGAGCCAATCAGTTGTGTTGTGCCATACAGAAGATAGCCCTATTTGGTAAAAGACCAAGCCCATATTATGGCAAGAACAGCTCAAATAAGGAAAGAGAAACAACAGTCCATCATTACTTCAAGACATGAAGGTCAGTCAATACGGAACATTTCAAGAACTTTGAAAGTTTCTTCAAGTGCAGTAACAAAAACCATCCAGCGCTATGATGAAACTGGCTCTCATGAGGACCACCACAGGAAACGAAGACCCAGTGATACCTCTGCTACAGAGGATAAGTTCATTAAAGTTACCAGCCTCAGAAATTGCAGCCCAAATAAATGCTTCACAGAGTTCAAGTAACAGACACATCTCAACATCAACTGTTCAGAGGAGACTGTGTGAATCAGGCTTTCATGGTTGAATTGCTGCAAAGAAACCACTACTAAAGGACACCAATAAGAAGAAGAGACTTGGTTGGGCCAATAAACACAAGGAATGGACATTAGACCAGTGGAAATCTGTTCTTTGGTCTGATGAGTCCAAATTTGAGTGAGACTATTTGACCAAGGAGAGTGATGGAGTGCTGCATCAGATGACCTGGCCTCCACAATCACCTGACCTCAACCCAATTGAGATGGTTTGGAATGAGTTGGATGCAAAAGCAGCCAACAAGTGCAGCCAACAAGTGTTCAGCATTTGTGGGAACTCCTTCAAGACTGTTGAAAAAGCATTCCAGGTGAGGCTGGTTGAGAGAATGCCAAGAGTATGCAAAGCTGTCATCAAGGTAAAAGGTGGCTACTTTGAAGGATATAAATATAAAATATATTCTGATTTGTTTAACACTTTTTTGGTTACTTAATGATTTCATGTGTTATTTCATAATTTTGATGTCTTCACTATTATTCTACAATGTAGAAAATAGTAAAAATTAAGAAAATCCCTTGAATGAGTAGGTGTGTCCCAAACTTTTGACTGGTACTGTATATTTACGCCTTCTGCAGTTTCACTGAGTATTATTGTGTCAGCTAACTTAGCTTACAAACATCCAGAACTGACCGATCTCAAGAGTCTTGTTTTCTTTTCATCGGCAGCAGTGAAGTCATTAGAGTAATATGTGAGTCTTTAAATCTGTTTTTTAAATTGATCAAGCTGATCAAGTCACTGATCAAGTCAGCTGATCAAGTCACTGTTCAAGTCAGCTGATCAAGTCACTGATTAAGTCAGCTGATCAAGTCAGCTGATCAAGTCACTGATCAAGTCAGCTGATCAAGTCAGCTGATCAATTCACTGATCAAGTCACTGATCAAGTCAGCTGATCAAGTCACTGATCAAGTCAGCTGATCAAGTCACTGATCAAGTCAGCTGATCAAGTCACTGATCAAGTCAGCTGATCAAGTCAGCTGATCAAGTCACTGATCAAGTCACTGATCAAGTCAGCTGATTAAGTCACTGATCAAGTCAACTGATCAAGTCAACTGATCAAGTCAACTGATCAAGTCAGCTGATCAAGTCAGCTGATCAAGTCAGCTGAGTGGTCTAAAGCTACGTCAGGGCCCAACATGATCTCAACATGATCTCACGAATCCAGCTAGTGACCAGCCTGCAGGGCCAGTGGGCCACGGTGTTGTGAGGAGGGTGGGAATTCATTTGGAGGTATCTTAACGACTCTCTATGTTACAGTAACAGTCGGTCACAAGACACTAGGAGGAATCTGAAAGGCTTTTCTATGTTAACAGTCTGACACAAGAGATTAGGAGGAATCTGAAAGGCTATCTATGTTAACAGTCTGACACAAGACACTAGGAGGAATCTGAAAGGCTCTCTTGGGGAGCGTGGTGGTAACAACCTTATAGCGTGTTACAACATTATAGATCTGCTGAGAGTTGAAGGAAGTCCCCAGACTGACAACAGACTGACAACGGAAGCCCACAGCATAGAAATAGAACGCAATTTTATGTCATATTCTGTCATTCTATTTCTACAGCCCGCAGAGCCAACGCCAGCTCCAGCCCCAGCCCCACGTGAGTTAGTAATGTGAGGTGCTCCTTACTGCCAGGTGGCCTTTTTCGTGAGCCAGGCTGGCGAGGGGGACTGACATAAAGTGACTTCCGTTTCTCAGTTCGAGGAAAACATTGGCACGGAACAGCATGGAAAGAGTTTCCCCCTCCGCTCTGAGTGGATTTATCGACCTGTTACTACCTTGGTGGTGGTGGTCACAGTCAGTGGGAAACATGATCTCATCAACTCACTGTATTATTTTGACGTCTGCAGTGAGGTATGAAACTTGGACCTGAATGCCAGTCTGGTGAAGCAAGCTAAATGACACGTTGTTTGCTTAGTTAGCTAGCTAGATACATGCCAAATGGATAGGCTACCCACATGTATCTGAAATCACATGGTCAATTGATAAACTTACTGATTATGAAAACATGCAGTTACTTCCTGTATAGTATCCCGTTGCTATACCTCGAAAATCACATCGTTATCACGCCTCCTTCCCGTTTTAGGGAAGCCTGGTTCGTGAAGAACTCTGATGAGAGCTAAATGTGGAATAATGGGACATGTGTACTTCTGACTATGCTTTTGAAGAGTTGATGATGTTAAAAACAAACAGCTATAACATTTATTTAACAATCCCTTAAAAACGGAACATATTTGTCAATGGTTTAGTGGAGCTGGGGTCTCCTTGCCCCCCAGCAGCCAAATCGAACACTCTGCACCCTATTGTAACGTTTTATCAGAGAGGAAGAGGAGAAGCTGGGACAAAAATCTGTCTTCTCCAGCAGGTGGCATTGTTTAGTTTCTTTCGCTCACCAACCGAGGCATTTTGAATGGAGGTCAATGAAAAGGTGTTGAATTTGTTCAACAAAAAAATGTAATAGCTGATTTGCTACATGCGGTTTATTTGACCAAATTAAGTTTCGTACTGCTTAAGTTGTTACTAGTGCATTGATTTAAGTAGGACACGTAAAATCCCGACAAACTTTGAGAAAAAACAATTATATCGCTGTTGTCAAGTGATGACTATGCATATTCAAAACATTAGGCTAGTAGCATAGCATCTCTCTCCATTGTTAGGGTGAAGACATAGGTATTTCATCATCATATCCAAATCTCTGGTTTTATTGATAATGACCTATAGCTGAGTTATTTTTCAAGTCCATGGTATTCTAGTTTATGTGAAATGTTACCACTAAGTGAAGGTTGACCAATCACGAGACAAAAAGAGAGCAACAACAGCTCTACATCAGACTGCAGGGTCATGTTCATTAGGGCGTAGGACGGAGAAAGTTTGAAGACACGTTTTAGCACAAAATGAATATGAGGGTTTCTTATTTAGACAAGGCTATGTAGTCCTTCCCTGTTTCAGTTTGTGTTATTCTGTTTGGTGCGTAATGAACCCAACCAAAGAGCCTGCTTTACCTCAGGGCACAACCCAGGATCCACATTTACTCAGGTCTGAGACAAAGCCTTAAGTGTACTCTTAAACTGATACCAAGACCAAAATACCTAAGACCCTCAGGTTTAATCTGAAAGCCCTGTGGGCTGTTAGAATAACCAGGCTCAGGTTTAATCTGAAAGCCCTGTGGGCTGTTAGAATAACCAGGCTCAGGTTTCATCTGAAAGCCCTGTGGGCTGTTAGAATAACCAGGCTCAGGTTTCATCTGAAAGCCCTGTGGGCTGTTAGAATAACCAGGCTCAGGTTTAATCTGAAAGCCCTGTGGGCTGTTAGAATAACCAGGCTCAGGTTTAATCTGAAAGCCCTGTGGGCTGTTAGAATAACCAGGCTCAGGTTTAATCTGAAAGCCCTGTGGGCTGTTAGAATAACCAGGCTCAGGTTTCATCGGGAGAGGCGAAGGTCGAGAGCTGTGCGTCTTCCAAAACACAACCCAGCCAGGCTTCTTCTTGACCCAACACCCGCTAAACCCAGCTGCACCAATGTGTCAGAGGTAACACCACACACCTGGCAACCGTGTCAGCATGTTCCATTCTGCTTCCCTCTCCCAAATCATCTACCTACATATCTCCAGCTCTTCCATTCTACCTCTTCCCCTCTCCCTGTCTCATTCCTCCCAGTCCGTACCCTCAGGGCTGGCATCCCTTCAGGCTGTGGCATCTCCTTATCACTGTCGCACCTCAAGGTCAAGTGGACCAACCACCACCAGACTCTCAGGACGGCGTTACGTCATCCAATTGCACCTCACGCCTTCGGGCCTCGGGCCTCCAGCATTCAGCGATCTATTTCCCTTTAATAAACACCTCTCTGATCTTATTATTAATACTATTTCAAAGAAGATCAACAATTCTTTTTTTAGTGTGGGAAGTCACTAGTATGTCTCGTGCTTAGTGGGCGATTCATGTAAAAAAAAAAAATATTTATGTTACGTTCTCTTCCAAGAAGACCAACAAAAATGGTTACATCATCACCCAGATACAGACACACAGAGGTCAGTTTTATAACCTGGGTATAATAATGAATGTGTCGCCATACGTTGTGTCTCATTGTCTTTGAAACAGCAACAGGTGTGGAGTGGTGAGTGCCACGGGAAACTCAGAAACTCAACGCGGCTGTAAAATATAAATTTAATGAGGACCGAGGGGGGGGGGGGGGGGGGTAGCTCCTTTCTTCCTGGTTCTGTGAATGGATGAGCCTGTTGCTGAGGTAAATTTATGTCGAACTTCTCCCTCCCTCCCTTCCTCTCCCTGCACCCTAGATCAGATAAACAGTTACACTGTGTGGCTAAAAAGGAACGAGAGGTCACTAGAGATCACTAGAGGTCACTAGAGGTCACGAGAGGTCACTAGAGGTCACGAGAGGTCACGAGAGGTCACTAGGGGTCACTAGAGGTCACGGGAGGTCACGAGAGGTCACTAGAGGTCACTAGAGGTCACTACTTCTTCTAATCTCTTCTTTCGAACGTCAAGTGCTGCTGACCTCCCATCGAAAACCAGTTTTGTAACCGATGACGATGGCCTCACAACTGTTCTTCATTCAGCTCCCAAGTTGCGCAGCGGTCCAAGTCTCAGTGCTAGAGGAGTCACTACAGACACCCTGGTTTGATTCCAGTCTGTATCAGAACCGGCCGTGATTGTAAGTCCCATAGGGTAGCGCACAATTGTCGACCGGGTTAGGGTTTGACCGGGGTAGGCCGTCATTGTAAATAAGAATTATAAAAATATATTTTTAAATGTGGTCACTTGGACCTTCTCTGAAATTGTAATGGAGACGGACAAGAAAATGTATTTCTTTAACTGGACAACAACCATGTTCCTAACTGGACGACAGCCATGTTCCTAACTGGACAACAACCATGTTCCTAACTGGACGACAACCATGTTCCTAACTGGACAACAACCTTGTTCCTAACTGGACAACAACCATGTTCCTAACTGGACGACAGCCATAACATACTCTATGAATGAAGTTGCTGCTTTGAATTGAGCTTTCAAGTGATGAGGTTAAAGGTCATCAGATAGTGTTTATATATTCATGTACGTCGACTGTTTATTGTATAATGTGTGTTCATAACGTGATAGTTCCACCCAGATACAGTACTATTCTAGTCTCTCATTTGGTTGCAGAAATGATCACTCATCAAACGACAACAGTAGGGTACAGTGTCAGGACATCAAGTGGTTTTGTATTTCAGTGAGTGAACATGGTCTTCAGAGCAGTACATGTGTTGCCCATATTGCCATATCAATAGACAAAGTGGCTGATAAGGCGTATGTGGCAGGGGCTACTAACAATCACGGGTTACAAAAAGAAAGCCAACCACATCACGGTCACCAAGCTGAGCTGCCGAGGAGAGCCCCCGATGACAACGTGGGCTACACACTGACAGTCTCCACTGAGGACGTATGTAAGTAATTCAAACAGTGTTAACCCTCGCAAGGCTGCCGGTCCAAACGGCATCTCTAGCCGTGCCCTCATAGCATGTGCAGACCAGTTGGCTGTTGTGTTCGCTGACATTTTAAATTTTTCTCTAGAAAGGGAAAGTAACTGAACTGAATGACTACCGACAAGTAGCACTCACTTCCGCCATCATGATGTGCTTCTAGAGGCTAGTCCAAGACCATATCAACTCTTCAACTCTTCCTGTTTGGCCCTGTCCGGGGGTGTCCTCGGATGGGTCCACAGTGTCTCCTGACCCCTCCTGTCTCAGCCTCCAGTATTTATGCTGCAGTAGTTTATGTGTCGGGGGGCTAGGGTCAGTTTGTTATATCTGGAGTACTTCTCCTGTCCTATTCGGTGTCCTGTGTGAATCTAAGTGTGCGTTCTCTAATTCTCTCCTTCTCTCTTTCTTTCTCTCTCTCGGAGGACCTGAGCCCTAGGACCATGCCCCAGGATTACCTGACATGATGACTCCTTGCTGTTCCCAGTCCACCTGGCTGTGCTGCTGCTCCAGTTTCAACTGTTCTGCCTTCTTATTATTCGAACATGCTGGTCATTTATGAACATTTGAACATCTTGGCCATGTTCTGTTATAATCTCCACCCGGCACAGCCAGAAGAGGACTGGCCACCCCACATATGCTCTCTCTAATTCTCTCTTTTTTTCTCTCTCTCAGAGGACCTGAGCCCTAGGACCATGCCCCAGGACTACCTGACATGATGACTCCTTGCTGTCCCCAGTCCATCTGACCGTGCTGCTGCTCCAGTTTCAACTGTTCTGCCTTATTATTATACGACCATGCTGGTCATTTATGAACATTTGAACATCTTGGCCATGTTCTGTTATAATCTCCACCCGGCACAGCCAGAAGAGGACTGGCCACCCCACATAGCCTGGTTCCTCTCTAGGTTTCTTCCTAGGTTTTGGCCTTTCTAGGGAGTTTTTCCTAGCCACCGTGCTTCTACACCTGCATTGCTTGCTGTTTGGGGTTTTAGGCTGGGTTTCTGTACAGCACTTTGAGATATCAGCTGATGTACGAAGGGCTATATAAATACATTTGATTTGATTTGATTCAACACACTCGACCTTCTCCAATTCACCTACCTCCCTGACAGATCTACAAATGACCCAATCGCCATTGCAGTGTACCCAACGACCCAATCGCCATTGCAGTGTACCCAATGACCCAATCGCCATTGCAGTGTACATTGCAGTGTACACTGCCCTCACCCACCTAGACAAAAGGAATACATATTTGAGGATGCTGTTCATTGACTACAGCTCGCCCTTCAGTACCATAGTGCCCTCTAAGCTTATTACAAAGTTCACGGCCCTGGGTCTGAACTCCTCCCTATGCAACTGGGTCCTGGACTTCCTGACGGGCCGCACCCAGTAGGTGAAGGTAGGCAACATTACCTCCTCGACACTGATCCTCACCACGGGGGCCCCACAAGGGTACGTCCTCTGACCCCTCCTGTACTCCCTGTATACCCACGACTGTGTGGCTTCACACAGTTCCAACTCCATCATCAAGATCACTGACGACACGACAGTAGGAGGCCTGATCACCAACAACGACGAGATGGAGGAGGTAGACACTCTGATGGCGTGGTGCCAGGTAAACAACCTCTCTCTCAACGTCAGCAAAACAAAGGAGCTGATTGCGGACTTCAGGAGGAACCAGGCTGGACACGCCCCCATCCTTATCAATGGTGCCACCGTGGAGACGGTCAATAACTTCAAATTCCTCTGCGTACACATCTCAGAGAAGCTGAAATGGTTTAACCACACGGACACCATAGTGAAGAAGGCACGACAGCAACTCTTCAACCTCCGGATGCTGAAGAAATTCGGCCTGTCCTCGAGGGCCCACATAGTGTTCTACAGGAGCACCATCGAGAGCATAAGAGCCTGGTACGGCAACTCCATACGTGCAGCCGAAGGCTCCATTTGGTGCACACTGCCTGTCCTACAGGACACCTACAACACTAGGTGTCGCAGGTAGGCCAAGAAGTTTTTATTTCACTCAATGGTCATTCTGCTGCTCCCCCAGTAGTCATTCCACCCCCTCAATGGTCATTCTGCTGCTCCCCCAGTAGTCATTCCACCCCCTCAATGGTCATTCTGCTGCTCCCCCAGTAGTCATTCCACCACCTCAATGGTCATTCTGCTGCTCCCCCAGTAGTCATTCCACCTCACCCCTTCAACAGTCTTTATTCTGCCCCAATGGGCATTTATTTATTCTAAACTGCCACAGTTGTTATTATGTATATAGTGCTATTTTTATATGACCATTTTCATTTGTTTACTTCACTTAGTTGGAGCTTGAAGGCGAAGATTTTCACTGTAACCTGCAATCGCACCTGCAACCCTGTACTGTACATGTGACTATTAAACACTCTGGACCTGGTGCTCTAGTGAGTATGCAGTACGATACTGTTTGTCCAGTCCAACTCCTCAGCCTCTTCCGGGCCCCTCGGACCACGGTACACAGAGCTCAGGACATCCTGTGAGTAAAACAAACCCTCCTACTTTTGGGATGTGCCCTGTCCAGTGCCTCTCAGTGACTTCACTGAGTCAACAAATACCAGTTTATCACCTGCAAGTCTTTCATTAGTGTGTAAATACTTCCTGTCTACAGGAGGGAGGAGGCTGTGTGTGTTCCTGTCTACAGGAGGGCGGAGGCTGTGTGTGTTCCTGTCTACAGGAGGGGGGAGGCTGTGTTTGTTCCTGTCTACAGGAGGGTGAAGGCTGTGTTTGTTCCTGTCTACAGGAGGGCGGAGGCTGTGTGTGTTCCTGTCTACAGGAGGGCGGAGGCTGTGTGTGTTCCTGTCTACAGGAGGGAGAAGGCTGTGTGTGTTCCTGTCTACAGGAGGGAGGAGGCTGTGTGTGTTCCTGTCTACAGGAGGGTGGAGGCTGTGTGTGTTCCTGTCTACAGGAGGGAGGAGGCTGTGTTTGTTCCTGTCTACAGGAGGGAGGAGGCTGTGTGTGTTCCTGTCTACAGGAGGGAGGAGGCTGTGTGTGTTCCTGTCTACAGGAGGGAGGAGGCTGTGTGTGTTCCTGTCTACAGGAGGGTGGAGGCTGTGTGTGTTCCTGTCTACAGGAGGGAGGAGGCTGTGTTTGTTCCTGTCTACAGGAGGGAGGAGGCTGTGTGTGTTCCTGTCTACAGGAGGGAGGAGGCTGTGTTTGTTCCTGTCTACAGGAGGGAGGAGGCTGTGTGTGTTCCTGTCTACAGGAGGGAGGAGGCTGTGTGTGTTCCTGTCTACAGGAGGGAGGAGGCTGTGTGTGTTCCTGTCTACAGGAGGGTGGAGGCTGTGTGTGTTCCTGTCTACAGGAGGGAGGAGGCTGTGTTTGTTCCTGTCTACAGGAGGGAGGAGGCTGTGTGTGTTCCTGTCTACAGGAGGGTGGAGGCTGTGTGTGTTCCTGTCTACAGGAGGGAGGAGGCTGTGTTTGTTCCTGTCTACAGGAGGGTGAAGGCTGTGTGTGTTCCTGTCTACAGGAGGGAGGAGGCTGTGTTTGTTCCTGTCTACAGGAGGGAGGAGGCTGTGTGTGTTCCTGTCTACAGGAGGGTGGAGGCTGTGTGTGTTCCTGTCTACAGGAGGGAGGAGGCTGTGTTTGTTCCTGTCTACAGGAGGGAGGAGGCTGTGTGTGTTCCTGTCTACAGGAGGGAGGAGGCTGTGTTTGTTCCTGTCTACAGGAGGGAGGAGGCTGTGTGTGTTCCTGTCTACAGGAGGGTGGAGGCTGTGTGTGTTCCTGTCTACAGGAGGGAGATGGCTGTTTTTGTTCTTGTTAGAGGCTTTATCTATGAAAGACCCAGCAAACACACAACCATCACACAACGTTGTCTCCATGTTGTTGGCCTCAACGTGTCATGGCTACTTAGTACCAGCACTTTGACAGCCCTGTAAGTGCAATAGCGACTTTGTAACAACATTAGACAACCAAGCTACAAGGCTCTGCCCACACCAGATAATTTGTTGTTGTTGAGCTCCTAGCCTGTGAAGGATATTCTCCTTCAGTCCCAGCCTCGTTCTTAACGTCCATAGGAGTCGGTGTCAGAGACATGCAGAGGGTTGGTGTCAGCTTTCCAAAGGCAGTTCTATTTAAAATGTCTTGTCGCCTGGACGGCCCTCCCACCATCCTGCTGGCCTCCTAGCCTGTGTTGCCTCCTAGGGTAGGCCAAGTGGATAATGGTGATACACACGTAAGTAGAACGGCGGCTCAGTTCTTGACTCCTGACTGACTTCCCGGTACCGATGCAGTCAGATGCGTACGGGGGGGGGGGGTCTGACACGTGAGTATTTTCCCTTTGCCACTGCGCCAGAGTTGAGATGTGTGGCGTAACTCTGGAATCAGAGAATTATAGGGTCTACGGTAACATAGTGTCTTGTGACAGACAGACTGTTGACGTCATCATCACACTGAATTACATAAATTAATCTTGGAACCTTTGTCAAACCGTCCAAGGAATCCAAATAAAAGTAGAGAAGCAGACAGGAGAGACGTCAGGCTGACAATGTCATTTACAATGTATTCTTAATTGACTAACCTTAATTTAGGTTAAGTGAACACATCAAGTTCTGTTTACCTGAGGGTAACAAGCTAATAGGAGCCATATACCGGTACCTCAAATAACAACAGACAGAATTTACAGAATATTACTCCTTGCAATTAATCACCATATTGATACACACAGTGGCTGGCTTTATGTGAAGGGTAGGAGGGGATCTTAAATGTGACACCAGGAAGCACTAATGCCCATTTTCCAGCAAGTAGCCTAAAATGTTTCACTCTCTCTACCTCTCTCTCTACCACTCTCTCTCTCTATCACGCTTTCTCTCTACCTCTCTCTCTACCACTCTCTCTCTCTACCACTCTCTCTATCTTTACCATGTCTCTCTCTCTTTACCTCTCTCTCTCTATCTTTACCTCTCTCTACCTCTCTCTCTCTCTCTTTACCTCTCTCTCTTTACCTCTCTCTCTCTTTACCTCTCTCTCTCTCTCTATTACCTCTCCATCTATATTACCTCTCTCTCTCTTTACTTCTCTCTCAGCTACTCTCTCTCTCTGCCACTCTCTCTCTTTACCTCTCTCTCTCTCTCTTTACCTCCCTCTCTCTTTACCCCTCTATTACCTCTCCATCTATATTACCTCTCTCTCTCTCTCTTTACCATGTCTCTCTCTCTCTTTACTTCTCTCTCCGCCACTCTCTCTCTCTCTCTGCCACTCTCTCTCTCTACCTCTCTTTCTATGCCACTCTCTCTCTCTCTGCCACTCTCTCTCTGCCTCTCTTTCTCTGCCACTCTCTCTCTCTCTCTGCCACTCTCTCTCTCTCTCTCTGCCACTCTCTCTCTCTCTCTCTCTCTCTCTGCCACTCTCTCTCTCTCTCTCTCTGCCACTCTCTCTCTTTCTTTCTCTGCCACTCTCTCTCTCTCTCTCTCTTTACCTCTGTCTCTCTCTTTACCCATGTCTAGTGGTCTGAATCTTCACATACTCAGGTAGCCTACTGACACACAGACTTCATATAGTTGCCTGTCATTCCTCAAACTGACCTCTAGAGGGACCCATTCTTCACTTTAACATGTCTTGGTCCTCAGTTGGAACTACAGTAGGTTAGGTCCTACTGTGTGCCACTGACGTTAACCTTTCAAAGAGTTAAATTATGAAATTGGATGGAGATAATTATATAGTAATTATACTTAAGAATCTGACCGCTTTAATCAGGTGAAATTAATCATAAGTGTGAAAATGATTCATTTGTGTCAGCAAGCGGTTGATTACAGTGACTTGGTTTCCATGAGACCCACGTAGCTGACTAGTCAAATCAAATCAAATCCAATCTATTTGTCACATACACATGGTTAGCAGATGTTAATGCGAGTGTAGCGAAACGCTTGTGCTTCTAGTTCTGACAATGCAGTAATAACCAACGAGTAATCTAACCTAATTCCAAAACTACTACCTTATACACACAAGTGTAAAGGGATAAAGAATATGTACATAAAGATATATGAATGAGTGATGGTACAGAGCGGCATAGGCAAGATACAGTAGATGGTATCGAGTACAGTATATACATATGAGATGAGTAATGTAGGGTATGTAAACAAAGTGGCATAGTTTAAAGTGGCTAGTGATGCATGTATTACATAAAGATGCAGTAGATGATATAGAGTACAGTATATACGTAGACATATGAGATGAATAATGTAGTTTATGTAAACATTATATTAAGTAGCATTGTTTAAAGTGGCTAGTGATATATTTTACATCAATTCCCATTATTAAAGTGGCTGGAGTTGAGTCAGTGTGTTGGCAGCAGCCACTCAATGTTAGTGGTGGCTGTTTAACAGTCTGATGGCCTTGAGATAGAAGCTGTTTTTCAGTCTCTCGGTCCCTGCTTTGACGCACCTGTAGTGACCTCGCCTTCTGGATGATAGCGGGGTGAACAGTATCCTCCTGTTGGCCCCTGTTTCCTCCTGTTGGAACCCTGTATCCTCCTGTTGGCCCCTGTTTCCTCCTGTTGGAACCCTGTTTCCTCCTGTTGGAACCCTGTATCCTCCTGTTGATCCCTGTTTCCCCCTGTTGGCCTCTGTTGGACCCACCTGGGCCATTTTTGCCTCCTGTTGGTCCCTGTTTCTCCCTGTTGGTTCCTGTTTCTCCCTGTTGGCCCCTGTTTCTCCCTGTTGGTTCCTGTTTCTCCCTGTTGGTTCTTGTTTCTCCCTGTTGGCCCCTGTTTCTCCCTGTTGGTCCCTGTGTCTCCCTGTTCGTTCCTGTTTCTCCCTGTTGGTCCCTGTTTCTCCCTGTTGGTCCCTGTTTCTCCCTGTTGGTTCCTGTTTCTCCCTGTTGGTCCCTGTTTCTCCCTGTTGGTTCCTGTTTCTCCCTGTTTCTCCCTGTTTCTCCCTGTTGGTTCCTGTTTCTCCCTGTTGATTCCTGTTTCTCCCTGTTGGTCCCTGTTTCTCCCTGCTGGTCCCTGTTTCTCCCTGTTGGTTCCTGTTGGTCCCTGTTTCTCCCTGTTGGTTCCTGTTTCTCCCTGTTGGTTCCTGTTTCTCCCTGTTGGTCCCTGTTTCTCCCTGTTGGTCCCTGTTTCTCCCTGTTGGTTCCTGTTTCTCCCTGTTTGTCCCTGTTTCTCCCTGTTGGTCCCTGTTTGTCCCTGTTGGCTCCTGTTTGTCCCTGTTTTTCCCTGTTGGTTCCTGTTTTCCCTGTTTCTCCCTGTTGGTTCCTGTTTCTCCCTGTTGGTTTCTGTTTCTCCGTGTTGGTTCCTGTGTCTCCCTGTTGGTTCCTGTTTCTCCCTGTTGGTCCCTGTTTCTCCCTGTTGGTCCCTGTTTCTCCCTGTTGGTCCCTGTTTCTCCCTGTTGGTTCCTGTTTCTCCCTGTTGGTTCCTGTTTCTCCCTGTTGATTCCTGTTTCTCCCTGTTGGTCCCTGTTTCTCCCTGTTGGTCCCTGTTTCTCCCTGTTGGTTCCTGTTTCTCCCTGTTGGTTCCTGTTGGTCCCTGTTTCTCCCTGTTGGTCCCTGTTTTTCCCTGTTGGTTCCTGTTTCTCCCTGTTGGTTCCTGTTTCTCCCTGTTGGTCCCTGTTTCTCCCTGTTGGTTCCTGTTTGTCCCTGTTTCTCCCTGTTGGTTCCTGTGTCTCCCTGTTGGTTCCTGTTTCTCCCTGTTGGTCCCTGTTTCTCCCTGTTGGTCCCTGTTTCTCCCTGTTGGTTCCTGTTTCTCCCTGTTGGCTCCTGTTTGTCCCTGTTTTTCCCTGTTGGTTCCTGTTTTTCCCTGTTTCTCCCTGTTGGTTCCTGTTTCTCCCTGTTGGTTCCTGTTGGTCCCTGTTTCTCCCTGTTGGTCCCTGTTTTTCCCTGTTGGTTCCTGTTTCTCCCTGTTGGTTCCTGTTTCTCCCTGTTGGTTTCTGTTTCTCCGTGTTGGTTCCTGTGTCTCCCTGTTGGTTCCTGTTTCTCCCTGTTGGTCCCTGTTTCTCCCTGTTGGTCTCTGTTTCTCCCTGTTGGTCCCTGTTTCTCCCTGTTGGTTCCTGTTTCTCCCTGTTGGTTCCTGTTTCTCCCTGTTGATTCCTGTTTCTCCCTGTTGGTCCCTGTTTCTCCCTGTTGGTCCCTGTTTCTCCCTGTTGGTTCCTGTTTCTCCCTGTTGGTTCCTGTTGGTCCCTGTTTCTCCCTGTTGGTCCCTGTTTTTCCCTGTTGGTTCCTGTTTCTCCCTGTTGGTTCCTGTTTCTCCCTGTTGGTCCCTGTTTCTCCCTGTTGGTTCCTGTTTGTCCCTGTTTCTCCCTGTTGGTTCCTGTGTCTCCCTGTTGGTTCCTGTTTCTCCCTGTTGGTCCCTGTTTCTCCCTGTTGGTCCCTGTTTCTCCCTGTTGGTTCCTGTTTCTCCCTGTTGGCTCCTGTTTGTCCCTGTTTTTCCCTGTTGGTTCCTGTTTTTCCCTGTTTCTCCCTGTTGGTTCCTGTTTCTCCCTGTTGGTTCCTGTTGGTCCCTGTTTCTCCCTGTTGGTCCCTGTTTTTCCCTGTTGGTTCCTGTTTCTCCCTGTTGGTTCCTGTTTCTCCCTGTTGGTCCCTGTTTCTCCCTGTTGGTCCCTGTTTCTCCCTGTTTCTCCCTGTTGGTTCCTGTTTCTCCCTGTTGGTCCCTGTTGGCTCCTGTTTGTCCCTGTTGGTTCCTGTTTCTCCCTGTTGGCCCCTGTGGCTTTAGGATCATATTGGTTTATTTAGTGATGGATTCAGGATCAGGAGGCTCCAGTTTCAAAACCAAGGGAATATATTTACTATTTGGGTGCATTGATACCTAACTAGATGGGGGTGTTTTGAACGATTGGCATGGACATGTTTGGGTTACTGGGCTAAGGCTAAGCTAGAGGTTGTGGTCATGCAGTGATAAAGACCATGGTGTACGAGAGACCCACAAACACTTGCCTAATAACCCACTGCTGTGACATATGTGACCCCTCACCTGGATTCAGTCTTTGTAGCAACATTTGAAATTGTGTTTTTTACATTGGATAAAAGTAGAGACTGGTTTATCAGCAAAATGGTTTATCATACACAGCATTTGAGGAACAATGGAAAAGCAATTCTGCTTTGAAAGTTGATCAAGTTGTAAACTCACTTTTGAGGAAATGGCCTTTGTATGTTTATGTATCTAGTGAAGAGCTCTTCTTATACTGCTTGGCTTCACAAGTAACATTGTACCTCAATACTACAGTCAGCGTTAAACATTCTAACCACAGAAAGTTTTACATTCTAACATACCACTCTTTTCAGACTTTATGTTTCAGTTTTTATACATGGCAGATTATACAATAATTTACACCGCACATCTTACATCTTACAATGAATACAGTCATCTTTATAAATCAGCCCATACATAATTCCTTTCATTTATGGCCATACTGCTCACAGCTATCCAATCCTTTCAGATCTACTGGAGTGTTGTAGAGGAGGATGGTCTAGGGGTCCTGTCGTAGGGAGGAGGGGTCATGTCATAGGGAGGAGGGTCTAGGGGTCATGTCATAGAGGAGGAGGGTCTAGGGGGTCCTGTCGTAGGGAGGAGGGGTCATGTCGTAGGGAAGAGGGTCTAGGGGTCATGTCGTAGAGGAGGAGGGTCTAGGGGGCCTGTCGTAGGGAGGAGGGGTCATGTCGTAGGGAGGAGGGGTCCTGTCATAGGGAGGAGGGTCTAGGGGTCCTGTCGTAGGGAGGAGGGGTCATGTCGTAGGGAGGAGGGTCTAGGGGTCCTGTCGTAGGGAGGAGGGGTCATGTCGTAGGGAGGATGGTCTAGGGGTCATGTCGTAGAGGAGGAGGGTCTAAGGGTCATGTCGTAGAGGAGGAGGGTCTAAGGGTCATGTCGTACAGAGGAGGGTCTAGTGGTTATGTCGTAGGGAGGAGGGGTCATGTCGTAGGGAGGAGGGTCTAGGGGTCATGTCGTAGAGGAGGAGGGTCTAGGGGTCATGTCGTAGAGGAGGAGGGTCTAGGGGTCCTGTCGTAAAGGAGGAGGGTCTAGGGGTCCTGTCGTAAAGGAGGAGGGTCTAGGGGTCCTGTCGTAAAGGAGGAGGGTCTAGGGGTCATGTCGTAGAGGAGGAGGGTCTAGGGGTCATGTCCTAGGGAGGAGGGGTCATGTTGTAGAGGAAGAGGGTCTAGATGTCATGTCGTAGAGGAGGAGGGTCTAGGGGTCATGTCCTAGGGAAGAGGGTCTAGGGGTTAGGGGTCATGTCGTAGAGAAGGAGGGTCTAGGGGTTAGGGGTCATGTCGTAGAGAAGGAGGGTCTAGGCGTCATGTCGTAGAGAGGAGGGTCTAGGGGTCATGTTCTAAAGGAGGAGGGTCAAGGGGGTCATGTCCTAGGGAAGAGGGTCTAGGGGTTAGGGGTCATGTCGTAGAGAAGGAGGGTCTAGGCGTCATGTCGTAGAGAGGAGGGTCTAGGGGTCATGTTCTAAAGGAGGAGGGTCAAGGGGGTCATGTCCTTAAGTCTTACTGCCCCTGAGGAAGAGGTAGGGCTTCTCCACCAACACGGTCAACACATAGCCAATCACCACCGTCAGAATCATGTGACCCAGGAACAGATAGAACTGAGGAGGAAGAAAACAAAGGAAAATAACACTGTGTGATCATCTCCAGAAGAGCAGGAAGATGCATACTGTTCTATTATGATCTACAGTAGTAGGCCTGTCCTAGATCTGTTTGTGTGTTCTTGCCAACTCAAGTCACTGCCATACCAGAAATGTTTGGCATGATAACAACCATGGAAGAAGTTGGCAACGCAGCAGACACTTATCTGGGTCTAGGTTAACTACTGTGTGAAATACTTACAAAGTTCATGTCTGTGTAGTGTATAGGAGTCTCCTGTTTGCCGTTGTATAGTATAATAATAACAGGATGGATCAGGTAACAGGCAAAGCTGATGTTGGACAGAGGAACCCACAGATTTAGTGACAGGAGGTTATCAACCAATCCTGGAGAGAGAGAGAGGGACAGAATATACAGCATGTGAGAGAGACACTGGGTAGTTACTGGAGACTGGGTAGTTACTGGAGACTGGGTAGTTACTGGAGACTGGGTAGTTACTGGAGACTGGGTAGTTACTGGAGACTGGGTAGTTACTGAAGACTGGGTAGTTACTGAAGACTGGGTAGTTACTGGAGACTGGGTAGTTACTGGAGACTGGGTAGTTACTGGAGACTGGGTAGTTACTGGAGACTGGGTAGTTACTGGAGACTGGGTAGTTACTGGAGACTGGGTAGTTACTGGAGACTGGGTAGTTACTGGAGACTGGGTAGTTACTGAAGACTGGGTAGTTACTGGAGACTGGGTAGTTACTGGAGACTGGGTAGTTACTGGAGACTGGGTAGTTACTGGAGACTGGGTAGTTACTGGAGACTGGGTAGTTACTGGAGACTGGGTAGTTACTGAAGACTGGGTAGTTACTGGAGACTGGGTAGTTACTGAAGACTGGGTAGTTACTGGAGACTGGGTAGTTACTGGAGACTGGGTAGTTACTGGAGACTGGGTAGTTACTGGAGACTGGGTAGTTACTGGAGACTGGGTTGTTACTGGAGACTGGGTAGTTACTGGAGACTGGGTAGTTACTGAAGACTGGGTAGTTACTGGAGACTGGGTAGTTACTGGAGACTGGGTAGTTACTGGAGACTGGGTAGTTACTGGAGACTGGGTAGTTACTGGAGACTGGGTAGTTACTGGAGACTGGGTAGTTACTGAAGACTGGGTAGTTACTGGAGACTGGGTAGTTACTGGAGACTGGGTAGTTACTGAAGACCGGGTAGTTACTGAAGACCGGGTAGTTACTGGAGACCGGGTAGTTACTGAAGACTGGGTAGTTACTGGAGACTGGGTAGTTACTGGAGACTGGGTAGTTACTGGAGACTGGGTAGTTACTGGAGACTGGGTAGTTACTGGAGACTGGGTAGTTACTGAAGACTGGGTAGTTACTGGAGACTGGGTAGTTACTGGAGACTGGGTAGTTACTGGAGACTGGGTAGTTACTGGAGACTGGGTAGTTACTGAAGACTGGGTTGTTACTGGAGACTGGGTAGTTACTGGAGACTGGGTAGTTACTGGAGACTGGGTAGTTACTGGAGACTGGGTAGTTACTGGAGACTGGGTAGTTACTGGAGACTGGGTAGTTACTGGAGACTGGGTAGTTACTGAAGACTGGGTAGTTACTGGAGACTGGGTTTTAGGGGCAGGAATGTTACCTGACCACATGAGGAAAAACTCTGATCCTTTGCTAAAGGATGTAACTAAGACTCTTACATAGAAAACGACTAGGGACCATCATTTTTACCAGTCAGATCAAATGGTCAGCAAAGACTCCTAGCCCTAGATCTGTTCAGAATAGTATGTCTGGGACTTGTGGTAGGTGGGTTGTCAGTGCTCAGGTCTCACCTCCATATCCCTCCTCACAGGCCAGTATGATCCAGGCCACGGCCAGGGCCCAGAGGGAGCGATGGATCCCCTGGTAGAGGGCGTGAGGCGCGGACGGCTGGGGTGGGACATCCCGGAGGACATAGGCCAATCCTATCAATATCGCCATGACTGACAGGCAGCAGAACCAACCTACTGTAGCCTGCCACTGAGTTGTTACACAGATACAGGAGAGGAGAGGAGAGGAGAGGAGAGGAGAGGAGAGGAGAGGAGAGGAGAGGAGAGGAGAGGAGAGGAGAGGAGAGGAGAGGAGAGGAGAGGAGAGGAGAGGAGAGGAGAGGAGAGGAGAGGAGAGGAGAGGAGAGGAGAGGAGAGGAGAGGAGAGGAGAGGAGAGGAGAGGAGAGGGATATGTTATTGAAACGAAACAGGGCTGTAGTGTTAAAAATAACACAGGTAGGTAAACCTTAATGCAAAAAAAAACACTTATATAGCATTAAAAGGTGGGTAAACCCTGTTCACAAAATTTTAAAGGTAGGTAACTGAGTGTTAAGCAGTTAAACTGAGTGTTAAGCAGTTAAAGATTATTCAGTTAATTCAAATTATTACCTGATGTTTTAAAAGGTGGCCTTTCTTAGTTGTCATGCTTATCCCTGCCAGGATCCCGATCAGGTAGGGCCCGTATCTGGTGTAGGGTTTATTGTAGTAATACTGGAAGTAGTTTTCATATTTTCTGGACCATATACAACATAAACAATAATGGCAGTGTTGGAACAGAATACATATTATACTGAACATTGTGGGTGATTCATATCTGTAACAGTTGATCTGGTTTGAGTTTATATCATTCTTACAAATCATTTTTTAATGATTTTTGTAGGTCTTGTAATGGGTCAATGAAAGCTTCATTATGCTTTTATAATGATTAATTGTTAAAGTGTTACCACTTGATCTTACAGTGTGGTATTATGGGTAATTTACAGTGTGGTATTCTGGGTAATTTACAGTGTGGTATTCTGGTGAATTTACAGTGTGGTATTCTGGGTAATTTACAGTGTGGTATTCTGGTGAATTTACAATGTGGTAGTCTGGGTAACTTACAGTGTGGTAGTCTGGGTAATTTACAGTGTGCTAGTCTGGGTAATTTACAATGTGGTATTCTGGGTAATTTACAGTGTGCTAGTCTGGGTAACTTACAGTGTGGTAGTCTGGGTAATTTACAGAGTGGTAGTCTGGGTAATTTACAATGTGGTATTCTGGGTAATTTACAGTGTGCTAGTCTGGGTAATTTACAGTGTGGTAGTCTGGTGAACTTACAGTGTGGTAGTCTGGTGAACTTACAGTGTGGTAGTCTGGTGAACTTACAGTGTGGTAGTCTGGTGAACTTACAGTGTGGTAGGCTGGTGAACTTACAGTGTGGTAGTCTGGTGAACTTACAGTGTGGTAGTCTGGTGAACTTACAGTGTGGTAGTCTGGTGAACTTACAGTGTGGTAGTCTGGTGAACTTACAGTGTGGTAGTCTGGTGAACTTACAGTGTGGTAGTCTGGTGAACTTACAGTGTGGTAGTCTGGTGAACTTACAGTGTGGTAGTCTGGTGAACTTACAGTGTGGTAGTCTGGTGAACTTACAGTGTGGTAGTTTGGTGAACTTACAGTGTGGTAGTCTGGTGAACTTACAGTGTGGTAGTCTGGTGAACTTACAGTGTGGTAGTCTGGTGAACTTACAGTGTGGTAGGCTGGTGAACTGGGAGGTGCAGTAGGGCAGTGAGAACAGCGCTAGTCAGACTGGACAGAAACAGCAGAGCTGAAGCCACACCAACCAGAACTCCTTTGTTCCTGAAAGACAACAGAGAGAAGAACATTTATTGAGAAAGAAATAGAATGATCATTAGAATAGCCATTTTGCATTGTGAATGACTTACAGCCTATAGAGGTAGATGAGCAGGGGGGTTGTTGCATAGAACTGGAAATCCAGGGACAGATACCAGGTCCATGGAGCACACTGTAGAGACAGATGACCTCTACATTATCTCAGTCATAACCAACAGTCATAATTAATGACAGATGACCTCTGCATTATCTCAGTCATAACCAACCGTCGTAGATAACAGAATCCCTCTACATTATCTCAGTCAAAACCAACAGGCATAGATAATGACAGATTACCTCTACATTATCTCAGTCATAACCAACAGTCATAATTAATGACAGATGACCTCTGCATTATCTCAGTCATAACCAACCGTCGTAGATAACAGAATCCCTCTACATTATCTCAGTCAAAACCAACAGGCATAGATAATGACAGATTACCTCTACATTATCTCAGTCAAAACCAACAGTCATCTTTATAAATATATATTGTTTTACATATTGTTTTTACACTGTCTGTGTGTGTTTGTCCTGTCTGAAGCACCCTGTCAGCCTTGAACGAATTGCCCCTCTGGGATGAATAAAGGTGCATTGTATTGTAGTGGCTACTACCAGTCCAAACATTTCAGTGTAGTACTACTACTGCTAAATAAAGGACAGTTACAGGTTACCTAAAAGGCTCACTATGTCAAATGGTGGTGAAGAGGTTGTTGACCAGTAGTAAGCTAGGGTTAGGGTTAAGGTTAGGTTAGGGGTTAGAGTAGTGGTTAGGTTAGGGGTTAGGTTTAGTGTAGTGGTTAGGGTCCTTCTCACTATGTCAGTGATGGTGAAGAGGTTGTTGACCAGTAGCAGGTTGGACCACCAGTACTTTTTACAGTTGATGATCTCATCTTCGGCGATGAACCAGAATGCACCTCTCTGGACCACGGAGAAGAGGCCGATAGCGAGACACACGATGAAGAGGTGCAGTGGCTGGACTCTGGGAGGGAGGGCAGGACAATAACAAATCAACAATGATCAGCAAAGAAGAGCACAAAACATACAGCAGATTGGTGTTGTGGTTCTATAAACAGACTGTAATGATTTCAGTGATCCAGGTCACCCTTACACATAGCATTCAGGGTCTCTCCTGTTTAAATAAAAGTTGAGGACTGATGGAGTTACCTTTTAAACCTCTTGAAGAGGAAGTTGGCCACCAGACCTGGACTCAGTTTGTCCTCCGCTCTCTGAATGGACCCCAGCAGGGACCTTGCACTCAAAAGACCTCTGGGACACGGACCAGACAGGTGCAGATCAGTGATTACTTCAAGGAAGATGTGGAAGGAAGGATGCATATATGCAGTACACTCTTAGAAAAAAGGGTTCTTCATCTTTCCCCATAGGAGAATCCTTTTTGGTTCCAGGTAGAACCATTTTGGTTTCCATGTAGAACCCTCTTTAGAAAAGGTTCTACATGGAACACAAAAGGGTTCTACCTGGAACCAAAAGGGTTCTACCTGGAACCAAAAGGGTTCTACCTGGAACCAAAAGGGTTCTACCTGGAACCAAAAGGGTTCTACCTGGAACCAAAAAGTGTTCTTCAAAATGTTCTCCTATGGGGACAGCCGAAGAACCCTTTAAGGTTCTAGATAGCACATTTTCTTCTAAGGGTGGAGTTGAACTGGGTTCTCACCCGAGGAGCAGAAAGGTATCCACAGCCAGATATACAGGTCCACTGAAGGCAAACACATGCAGAGGGTTTCTCTCCACTGTCCCTTTCCATCTCGTTTCATTATCTGTAATCAGTTCAGTGCATATCTGTAAATAGCTGATACTAATATCCAATTCATTCATCAAGTATTGTAGATAGATTACATTTTTTACGGTATACTATCCTATCAAACGCTGAGTCTGAAATAGCCGCCTGTCCCTTTTAAAAGCTGGGCATCGGCACATATTTCAGTAAATAAACGCCTGTTTCAAATACACGGAGGATCTAAATAAATGGTTTATGAGGTTACCATGGACACCACTCTGATATTCCCCGCAAAAGCCGACTCCGGGTGTCCAGCAAGATGATCAGGGTGAAAGCAAATTAGATCTACGCCACCGTGAGTGACAGTGGGGCCTCTGACTTCGCTGCTAGTGCAGGTTGGCTTGACAAATTCCTAGAGCTCAATGGCTTTTCCTTAAGCACAATGGGTTCAAATTGAAGCCTGTCTCTAATAAACGGCAGTTGTGTTCATTGATTGAAGCAATTGGGCTGTTAATTGAAGTTCTAAGGTAGACAGCAGTGTAATGAACCTTGCCTAGGTAAGCCTGTTACCATCCATCCCAAAGGGGCTAACCCTTATAGGAACAGTGGTTGGCAGGTCTGCCTACAAGCTGGGAGACGTGGGTTTGAGATCTGCAAGGGGTGTTTTACACTGTGGCCATTCGCAAGAATTTGCTACAGTACAGAGAATGAGAATTTCCTCTGAGACATACCTAGGTTGTTCCAGGCGCTGAGCTGGACAGTGTGTCCACAGATTATCCATAGAAGGCTAAAGATGCGGATTCCATTCAGGGAGGAGTAGCCTCCACCTGGGCTAGCTGTAGAGAGGACCTCCTGGCTGCAGGCCTGGAAGGAGAGGGCCTGGAGCCACGAGTACATACAACCTGTCGGCAGACAGCAGGAGTGTGGGTTAGTTAGTTAGGAATGATGCACCAAATCAACCCAGTGTACAGTTTCTTTTGTTGATGTATGCAATGACACTTTTTCACCTGCAATAAAACATATTTTTTTCTGAGATCAAAGTTCAGGAAACTATAAAGAGCTCCAGTAATGAATAAATGTGAATAATATATCCCAGACAAAGCATCAGTAGTCCAGTGTGTTTGTAGATTTGCGGTGCAGACTATTCTAAAACATGTTGTACTTGCTCTTCTTACTGCCCCCCTCCTCCTCCACTTCCTCCTCCTCTACTTCATCCTCTGTGTAGTGCTCCATCTGGCTGTCCAGTTGTCCAGAGCAGCTGTTGTTACTGGCTCTAACACTGGACGTGCCGTTAGACATCAGTGTCCCATAGAGGTTTGGGTCCCTGGTTTTCAGAGAAGAAGACTCCACTCCAGGGCCGACCTCTCTGTTTCTCTGCCATCTCACTATGGCCACGAACAGGGTTGCAGTCAAGGGGACGGCCACCAACGCACAACACACAAACCTGACGGACAGATGGGGACAGAGTCAGACATCCCAAATCACTTTCTTGGACTTTGGATCAAGTTTTTTTTTAACTATCTGGGGATGTTAGTTAGATCCTCAGAATAAAATCATTTTGTAAGTATTCCATCTATGCAGATTCGATATGGTTGGGGTCAGAGTTATGACGTACAGGCAGGTGACAACAGTGTCATGACTACACATGAGGATCCAAGGGCTCAGATCAGCTTGGCATCAGCTTGGATCAGCTTGGCATGGCATGGTTGGCATGGTTGACAAATAACCAGGCCCTCTCTCACCCACAGAAGAGGGGATGTGCCGCTTTTTTGACACCTCACATTTTAAGCAGCAGAACTCTCTCTGTACCCAGAAAAGTAATGTCTATTTTGTGATGTCATATTTTAATTTGAAATACATATGGTATGACGAAAATACTGTAACTTGAAATGTATACACTTTGTATATGTCAGGTTTTCATCTTAAATGTTGTGGTGGTGAGACATGAACAATGATGAAAATATTTATGTTAAGATAGGAATGCAGTTTTTGTTTTCTAACGAGATCATAGTTTTGATGACTTACTTTGCACCAGTAAGTAGCCTAGCCGCCATGGGAGCTCAGAGATTGTTTCAGAATGTTGGAATGTCCCTTTTACCAGAGTGCATAAAGGCTTGGAAGAGAAATTAACATCAGACCAGAAAGACGTGAGACCGCAGTCCACACGTTTGAAATGGTTAGAAATTAACCTCAACACGAGATGAAGAAGATAAACTCACAGGACACTGCCCGTCTGCATCTGCGCATGTAAAGTGGTTAAATTCTGACTATTCACAGGAGCTAAGAACAAGTTCTGAACAAAGATAAAAATGAAGGACATTGTGACCTCTGGTGGACAATCAGAGCCTTATAAGTGAGCTGAGTGAATACAGAGACAAATAACCCCTTTCAAGAAAGGTTGGTTTCACCAGAGCAAGACGACGACATTAACACATTAATGATTTCTTACTCCAAACGGGCGGTGGTTCAAGGTATTAGGATTACTTTGAGGGTTCTCTCTCTCTCTCTCTCTCTCTCTCTCTCTCTCTCTCTCTCTCTCTCTCTCTCCTCTCTCTCTCTCTCTCTCTCTCTCTCTCTCTCTCTCTCTCTCTCTCTCCTCTCTCTCTCTCTCTCTCTCTCTCTCTCTCTCTCTCTCTCTCTCTCTCTCTCTCTCTCTCTCTCTCTCTCTCTCTCTCTCTCTCTCTCTCTCTCTCTCTCTCTCTCTCTCTCTCTCTCTCTCTCTCTCTCTCTCTCTCTCTCTCTCTCTCTCTCTCTCTCTCTCTCTCTCTCTCTCTCTCTCTCTCTCTCTCTCTCTCTCTCTCTCTCTCTCTCTCTCTCTCTCTCTCTCTCTCTCTCTCTCTCTCTCTCTCTGAGTTAGACACAGGGCTCAGTGGCAGGGTTAGGTGTCAGTGGTTAGGGTGAACTGTACTCACAGGCAGGTGACAGCAGACAGGTCTGGAGCACCAGTACGAGACAGACACTGGGTCATGAACAGGCCCTGAGTGGACTGGGCCAGTAGGATGGACGGTACTGGAGGGATCAGGGAGGTCCTGGCCAGCTGGAAGGTCTCTGGGGACACAGACACAATGGGTGCCAGTCATAATAACAACATAATAACAACATAATACATGCTTATAACTGTTTATAAATGCTTTATGGATAATTATAAATGTTATTCATGCTATTGCAGACAAAGCTACTGACCGTAAACAACTAGTGTCTGAACCTCTTCTTCCACACAGGAATCAGGAACACATATTCCAACAAAGTACTGGATTGGGTCCTGTGTCAGAACAACATTATAGTACCGTAATTCATTTATCTGAATGTACATACTGTAGTTAGAATCAAATAGAATACAATGACAAATGATATAATTAAATACTACAGTAGAGAGTTGTAGCAGTGTGACTATATATATATAAAAAGAAGGGTTTATTTCCTCACTTGTTTGAGGAAGACCTGGCAGTACTGTCCAGTAAAGGAGGGTCCCTGGACGGACAGACACTCCTGGAGAGACCCAGGCCTGTTCACGTTGCCCCCCACCACATCACTACCCATTTTCCCAAAGGCATCATACACTAGATGGACACAAAACATACACATAATCAATGAGTGATTGCTACGCTAAGCTATGAGATATCTTTTGAAATGTTATAGAAATGTTGTTTTAAAACTAATGCAGTCATGTCTCTGACAAGACATGTTGTTATAGAAATAAATAACTATTAATTTAATTAACATTAAAAAAAGGTTTGCCCCAAAAATATTTGTTGTAAGTAAATGAGACCCTGAGAATGACAGAGAAATCTGAGAAGGATCGTATTAAGCCCCCTGTTAAACTTCAGACAAGTGAAAACATAGCAAATAGTCAGTCCTATCTTTCTTCAATCACATTTTATTTTAAATGTAACCTTTATTTAAGTCAGTTAAGAACAAATTGTTCTTTACAATGACGGCCCTACCAGGGAACAGTGGGTCAACTGCCTTGTTCAGGGGAAGAACAACAGATTTTTACCTTGTCAGCTCAGAATTTGATCCAGCAACCTCTCGGTTACTGGCCCAGGTGCTCTAACCACTAGGCTACCTGCCGCCTCTACACTCTAACCACTAGGCTACCTGCCGCCTCTACACTCTAACCACTAGGCTACCTGCCGCCTCTACACTCTAACCACTAGGCTACCTGCCGCGCCTACACTCTAACCACTAGGCTACCTGCCACCCTCTGCACTCTAACCACTAGGCTACCTGCCACCTCTACACTCTAACCACTAGGCTACCTGCCACCCTCTGCACTCTAACCACTAGGCTACCTGCCGCCTCTACACTCTAACCACTAGGCTACCTGCCGCCTCTACACTCTAACCACTAGGCTACCTGCCGCCTCTACACTCTAACCACTAGGCTACCTGCCGCCTCTACACTCTAACCACTAGGCTACCTGCCGCCTCTACACTCTAACCACTAGGCTACCTGCCGCCTCTACACTCTAACCACTAGGCTACCTGCCGCCTCTTCACTCTAACCACTAGGCTACCTGCCGCGCCTACACTCTAACCACTAGGCTACCTGCCACCCTCTGCACTCTAACCACTAGGCTACCTGCCACCTCTACACTCTAACCACTAGGCTACCTGCCACCCTCTGCACTCTAACCACTAGGCTACCTGCCGCCTCTACACTCTAACCACTAGACTACCTGCCGCCTCTTCACTCTAACCACTAGGCTACCTACCGCCTCTACACTCTAACCACTAGACTACCTGCCGCCTCCTCACTCTAACCACTAGACTACCTGCCGCCTCCTCACTCTAACCACTAGGCTACCTGCCGCCCCACATGTCAACAATAAGAATTTAATTTAAACATATATATTTTTTTAAATAGAGGTCAAGTACTCACTTAAAGCAGCATATTCACTGGGCAGGTCCTTGTTTAGCTCTGAGAGAAAAGTCCTGGTGTCCTGCGTGCATTTCTCAGAGACATTCATGGAATGTACTGCTAAAGAACACAACGTTAAGCAGTGGACCAAACAACAAGCCCTCCACAGTAGCACCATCTTGGGGAGGATAGCATCCTTCCATTTCGTGACTAGGACCTTTAAATAATGTTAAGAGTCACATGGTCACAGTGGAAGTGATGATGACTTCCTGTTAGGTAATCTGTAGCTTGACCAATCAGTGTGGTAATTGGTGGCTTCACACATGGATGTGAGTGACCAGTCCCCTGGCACTCTAAACCAGCTGTCAATGGCTTTTGATCCAACAGGTACATGTAATGGTTCTTTCATCACAATTATCATTCATTCAAAAAGCAATAATGATCTTCTCTCATAATATTGATTGATTAGTGAGGCCATACAGGCTTGAATTCAAATGTTACGGTGTCACTAAATTGTAAGTCTAATCCAATCTAATTGAAATTCAAATCCCATGAAGACCAACTACGCATTTTGGACAGGAAATTAGTACATCATGTGTGTTGAAGGTCAAATGTGACTCATAACATGCATGTAATTGGCAGTTAAGAAGTCTGTAAACTGCTTGCTTGACGTCAACACATGTATCACTGCGTGTCCTAATGACACCTTTGGATGGGATTAACGTACATCATACAGTCTTGAAGCGAAGAGAGAGGAGAGAAAGAGACCATAGCAGGGAAGACAATGGAGAGACAGTCTGTAGCAGGGAAGAGAAAGGAGAGACAGTCTGTAGCAGGGAAGAGAAAGGAGAGACAGTCTGTAGCAGGGAAGAGAAAGGAGAGACAGTCTGTAGCAGGGAAGAGAAAGGAGAGACAGTCTGTAGCAGGGAAGAGAAAGGAGAGAGTCTGTATCAGGGAAGAGAAAGGAGAAACAGTAGCAGGGAAGAGAAAGGAGAGACAGTATGTAGCAGGGAAGAGAAAGGAGAGACAGTAGCAGGGAAGAGAAAGGAGAGACAGTAGCAGGGAAGAGAAAGGAGAGAGTCTGTAGCAGGGAAGAGAAAGGAGAGACAGTAGCAGGGAAGAGAAAGGAGATACAGTAGCAGGGAAGAGAAAGGAGAGAGTCTGTAGCAGGGAAGAGAAAGGAGTGACAGTAGCAGGGAAGAGAAAGGAGAGACAGTATGTAGCAGGGAAGAGAGAGGAGAGACAGTCTGTAGCAGGGAAGAGAAAGGAGAGACAGTCTATAGCAGGGAAGAGAAAGGAGAGACAGTCTGTAGCAGGGAAGAGAAAGGAGAGAGTCTGTAGCAGAGAAGAGAAAGGAGAGACAGTCTATAGTAGGGAAGAGAAATGAGAGACAGTCTGTAGTAGGGAAGAGAAATGAGAGACAGTCTGTAGTAGGGAAGAGAAATGAGAGACAGTCTGTAGCAGGGAAGAGAAAGGAGAGACAGTCTGTAGCAGGGAAGAGAAAGGAGAGACAGTCTGTAGCAGGGAAGAGAAAGGAGAGAGTCTGTAGCAGGGAAGAGAAAGGAGAGACAGTCTGTAGCAGGGAAGAGAAAGGAGAGACAGTCTGTAGCAGGGAAGAGAAAGGAGACAGTCTGTAGCAGGGAAGAGAAAGGAGAGACAGTCTGTAGCAGGGAAGATAAAGGAGAGACAGTCTGTAGCAGGGAAGAGAAATGAGAGACAGTCTGTAGCAGGGAAGAGAAAGGAGAGACAGTCTGTAGCAGGGAAGAGAAAGGAGAGACAGTAGCAGAGAAGAGAAAGGAGAGACAGTCAGTAGCAGGGAAGAGAAAGGAGAGACAGTCTGTAGCAGGGAAGAGAAGACTCAGTCGGCTGTTCTAATTGCTTAAACATCCGTCCTCTCCTCTGCACTGACAGGAACAGGCTTGATGGGTAAAATACTATATGGTCGAAGAAAGCTCATCACTGTATCATATAGTGGTTTATCTCAGCATTGAGATTAGATGGCAGTAGAGAGAGTATTTCCCAAGGAGGGGCTGATGCCTGATCATGTGCAGTAGACATCAGGGGCAGAATTCAGAATTTATTATTGACATCAAGAACTGCTTCTACACAAACATCCGATATCTCTAGCGAACAAGCAGCAAGACACATTCTAAGAAACAAATAAGAACCATTGACAGCTTCTCTCATGCACGTTGAGCTCTACACAAATAGATTCATATGTCATTTTCAGAGAATAAAAAAGTTATTTCCAAAAACAATGTGTCCTTTTATGAAATACATACATGACAACAACAAAAAACATGGAAATAAAAATGTACAGTATCGTGATCATTTTCTAGTACAATTAATTTTCTCTTTTCAAATGTAAAACACATCTTGAAATGTAAAGACACTGAAATGAGGAAATGGGTTTCAATTCCAGTCTCACATTCACATTGACATTGTTTAATGCGAAGGCAAGTTTTTTTCTATTTAATTGTTTCATTTACACTCTGAACTATGATCAGAGAAATGCATTGGCATCCTACAACCTTCCAAATGGTACACTTGGTGTTCAGGAAATCCAGAATCATAACTATTAGCCAGTGTAATCTTGTTAATTTGGCCAAATGAAAAGGCTGATATACAGTATGGTCAATTGAAAGGCAGAAGGCTATATACTGTATCTGTGTGTACATGCAAAGAAAGACACGTTGCTATCATCATAACTCAATTAATATCAAAACTGAGCTGCCAGAGAATAAGGAAATTGAAAAGACAAACATTCCGAGACATTCTGAAACAAAATGTCTCCGGTTTCTTTAAACAAAGAACAGAGCGAATTGGCCCATAGACTGACGGAATAGAGGTGTGAAATAGACAGGCTACTCTCGTGTGGTCTAGTCTGGAGTCTGGACTGATTGTCCTGACAATATGAGCAGAGTTCGGGTCAAATCCAATCCAAATCAGTCAATTGAGTCAATTCTAGAACTGACTTGAATTGACAGAATTGAAACAGAATTGACCCAAACCCTGTGAGGATGACAAAGTCATGCAGAGATAAAGTGTTTCTTTATAAGCTGACCCCAGATCTGTTTGTACTACCTAGGCAATAGCCATAGGAGTTGACGGGACAGCACAAACAGATCTGGGGTCAGGCTAGTTTCTTCAGACATTCCATGGACATTAGCAACAGTTATAAAAATGTAACACTGCCAATAGTTGACAAGTCATCTCCCATAACATAAACATTTATACAGTACCTAACACTTTCCCATACTAGTGAGAAGACAACAATTGAAACCTTTTCAAAATAAACATTTTCCTACAAAAGATCTATCCAACATCCATAGAAACATCTATATCGTAAAGTGTACAAAATGTTCTCATAGATTGATTTAAATACACATACATGTACTTTAAATATATTACATATGTTAATACACATTAGAAATGTGTTTATATATATTGTGTATATACTGTATATTTAATATATGTGGGTAGACGAGTCAATGGAGAATGTCTTATTCCTACTCTAGCATTTACAACGCAACATTCTGAGGCAAACATTCTGGTAGATGCCACTATGCTTCAACAATAGTGTTCCGACGAGGCTGCTCCGTCTCTATTTCTCTGTTGTGTTCAATCTCTTAGACCTGATAAAGGCCATGCCATGTGTCCTCATGTGTGTGTTCAAACTCCCCTCTGTCTCAAACATCTTGTCACACACTTTACATTTGGTTTCAGGGGTCCCGTCGTCCAGGCCGTCCCCCGAGCCGGAACCCAACTGGTTCTCTCTCTGGTTCTCATCGGCAGCAACGGTTCCATTACGTCTGGCCAGCTCCCGCGGCTCCTTCTGCTTGTGGATAATGAAAAGATGTCGGGCCAGGGAGCGGGGAGAAGTGTAGCACAGACCACACTCCCTGCACTGGAAGGAGGATCTGTCAGACTTGTGCTGCGGAATGTGGTCGTGGAAGGTGACGAGGTCCTCGGTGGTGAAGCTGCACACGGCACACTTGTGGACCTTGAACACGTTAACCTTGAGCTTCTTTAGGGGCTGGGTGGGTGTGGAGCCCCTGGAGCGAGAACCGGGAGGCCCCTCGTCATCCTGCTGCTTCCTCTTGGGGCTGAGGGCCTGCAGGGGGGCGAAATAGGGACATGAGGGTTGCTGCATGTACAGATTGCCATTCAACCCAACACAGATAAACAATCTTTGCATTGTCGTGATTTTTAGAGGCAAATTCCCTCATGTTCGCAGAGATCACGTTTGTTTTAAATGCAGTAGATGTTAGCTCAAGCACAAATCACCTTTTAAAAATCAATGGCAGTGCACAAGCCGTTAATCTGCGTTTCTTTGAATCCTGGTCACAGTATCAGGGAGAGGAACAGCACAAACTATGGATCAGTGGGTGCAGCTGATTGGTCAGTTACTGTGCCTTGTCAGGAGGGTGGGTGCAGCTGATTGGTCAGTTATTGTACCTTGTCAGGAGGGTGGGTGCAGCTGATTGGTCAGTTACTGTGCCTTGTCAGGAGGGTGGGTGCAGCTCATTGGTCAGTTATTGTACCTTGTCAGGAGGGTGGGTGCAGCTGATTGGTCAGTTACTGTGCCTTGTCAGGAGGGTGGGTGCAGCTGATTGGTCAGTTACTGTGCCTTGTCAGGAGGGCGGGTGCAGCTGATTGGTCAGTTACTGTGCCTTGTCAGGAGGGCGGGTGCAGCTGATTGGTCAGTTACTGTGCCTTGTCAGGAGGGTGGGTGCAGCTGATTGGTCAGTTACTGTGCCTTGTCAGGAGGGTGGGTGCAGCTGATTGGTCAGTTATTGTGCCTTGTCAGGAGGGCGGGTGCAGCTCATTGGTCAGTTATTGTACCTTGTCAGGAGGGTGGGTGCAGCTGATTGGTCAGTTACTGTGCCTTGTCAGGAGGGCGGGTGCAGCTCATTGGTCAGTTATTGTACCTTGTCAGGAGGGTGGGTGCAGCTGATTGGTCAGTTACTGTGCCTTGTCAGGAGGGTGGGTGCAGCTCATTGGTCAGTTATTGTACCTTGTCAGGAGGGTGGGTGCAGCTGATTGGTCAGTTACTGTGCCTTGTCAGGAGGGCGGGTGCAGCTCATTGGTCAGTTATTGTACCTTGTCAGGAGGGTGGGTGCAGCTGATTGGTCAGTTACTGTACCTTGTCAGGAGGGCGGGTGCAGCTCATTGGTCAGTTATTGTACCTTGTCAGGAGGGTGGGTGCAGCTGATTGGTCAGTTACTGTACCTTGTCAGGAGGGTTGTCCTCTGTGTGAGCTGGGTCTGGCGCCATCTTCCCCTCAGCATCTTTAATGCCACCATGCATCAGCTGGATGTGTTTGTCCAGCATCACACGCTTAGTGAACGTACGGTTGGGGTCTGGACAGTGACTGTAGAGGTCATACAAAGAGAGAGAGAGTTCTTAAAGAAGAGGCCATACACATTTGACATATTAAATGCTAACATGTCATCACAGGAATTTGTTGCCCTGTTGAATCTGTGTAGACTGAATAGTTGTGCATCCACATGTAGGCTAAACTCATATATTCTAGTAGCAAACGCCACAATAACCAAACCCAAAAATTTACCCCCCCCCCTCCAATTTTTTTTTATCCAATCCAGCATTACTCACGGACAGGAGTAGACCTTACGTAGCCCCTTGTGCTTGATCCTGTTGTGTCGACACAAGCTGTGGGAGGAGCTGAACGACTTGTCACACTGTCGGCACGGGTGCTTCTTCAGTTGCTGCATTCATAGTGGGAGAACAAATAGAATTGAACAGTTATGGTTTTATTACGGTCACCACGGCGATAGACTGTATCACAGCAGTCTGAGGCTCTGTCACTACAGACACCCTGGTTCCACTCCAGGCTGTATCACAGTAGTCTGAGGCTCTGCATCTCAGTGCTAGAGGCATCACTCCAGACTGTATCACAGCAGTCTGAGGCTCTGCATCTCAGTGCTAGAGGCATCACTCCAGACTGTATCACAGCGATCTGAGGCTCTGCATCTCAGTGCTAGAGGCATCACTCCAGGCTGTATCACAGCAGTCTGAGGCTCTGCATCTCAGTGCTAGAGGCATCACTCCAGACTGTATCACAGCAGTCTGAGGCTCTGCATCTCAGTGCTAGAGGCATCACTCCAGACTGTATCACAGCGATCTGAGGCTCTGCATCTCAGTGCTAGAGGCATCACTCCAGACTGTATCACAGCAGTCTGAGGCTCTGCATCTCAGTGCTAGAGGCATCACTCCAGACTGTATCACAGCGATCTGAGGCTCTGCATCTCAGTGCTAGAGGCATCACTCCAGACTGTATCACAGCGATCTGAGGCACTGCATCTCAGTGCTAGAGGCATCACTCCAGACTGTATCACAGCAGTCTGAGGCTCTGCATCTCAGTGCTAGAGGCATCACTCCAGACTGTATCACAGCAGTCTGAGGCTCTGCATCTCGGTGCTAGAGGCATCACTCCAGACTGTATCACAACCGGCCGTGATTGGGAGTCCCATAAGGCGGCGCACAATTTTCCCAGCGTCATCCGGGTTAGGGTTTGGCCGGGGTAGGCAGTCATTGTAAATAATAATTTGTTTTTAACCTACTTGCCTAGTTAAATAAAGGTTAAATAAAAAATAAAAAATATTGTTTCAACCTTTCCAATCCTTTCAGATCTACAGTTGAAGTCGGAAGTTTACATACACTTAGGTTGTCATTAAAAGTAATTAAAAATCGTTTTTCAACCACTCCACAAATTTCTTGTTAACAAACTATAGTTTTGGCAAGTTGGTTGGGACATCTACTTTGTGCATGAAAATTAATTTTTTCAAAAATGGTTTACAGATTATTTCACAGACAGATTAATTCACTGTATCACAATTCCAGTGGGTCAGAAGTTTACATACATTAAGTTGACTGTGCCAGCTTGGAAAATTTCAGAGAATGTCATGGCTTTAAAAACTTCTGATAGGCTAATTGACATCATTTGAGTCAATTGGAGGTGTACCTGTGGATGTGTTTCAAGGCCTACCTTCAAACCCAGTGTCTCTTTGTTTGACATCATAGGAAATTCAAAAGAAATCAATTATAACAATTATACACCTCCACAAGTCTGGTTCTTCCTTGGGAGCAATTTCCAAACACCTGAAGGTGCCATGTTCATCTTTACAAACAATAATACACAAGTATAAACACCATGGGACCACGCAGCCATCATACCGCTCAAGAAGGAGACACGTTCTGTCTCCTAGAGATGAACGTACTTTGGTGCGAAAAGTGCAAATCAATCCCAGAACAACAGCAAAGGACCCTGTGAAGATGCTGGAGGAAACAGGTACAAATGTATCTATATCCACAGTAAAATGAGTCCTATATTGACATGGAAGGCCACTCAGCAAGGAAGAAGCCACTGCTCCAAAACCGCCATAAAAAAGCCAGACTACGGTTTGCAACTGCACATGGGGACAAAGATCGTACTTTTTGGAGAAATGTCCTCTGGTCTGATGAAACAAAAATAGAACTGTTTGGCCATAATGACCATCGTTATGTGTGGAGGAAAAAGGGGGATGCTTGCAAGCCGAAGAACACCATCCTAACCGTGAAGCACGGGGGTGGCAGCATCATGTTGTGGGGGTGCTTTGCTGCAGCAGGGACTGGTGCACTTCACAAAATAGATGGCTTCATGAGGTAGGAAAATGATGTGGATATATTGAAGCAACATCTCAAGACATCAGTCAGGAAGTTAAAGCTTGGACGCAAATTGGTCTTCCAAATGGACAATGACCTCCAAGCATACTTCCAAAGTTGTGGCAAAATGGCTTAAGGACAACAGGGGTCAAGGTATTGGAGTGGCCGTCACAAAGCCCTGACCTCAATCCTATAGAACATTTGTGGGCAGAACTGAAAAAGCGTGTGTGAGCAAGGAGGCCTACAAACCCGACTCAGTTACACCAGCTCTGTCAGGAGGAATAGGCCAAAATTCACCCAACTTACTGTGTGAAGCTTGTGGAAGGCTACCCAAAACGTTTGACCCAAGTTAAACAATTTAAAGGCAATGCTACCAAATACTAATTGAGTGTATGTAAACTTCTGACCCACTGGGAATGTGATGAAAGAAATAAAAGCTGAAATAAATCAATTTCTCTACTATTATTCTGACATTTCACATTCTTAATTAAGAGGTGATCCTAACTGACCTAAGACAGGGAATTTTTACTAGGATTAAATGTCAGGAATTGTGAAAAACTGAGTTTAAATGTATTTGGCTAAGGTGTATGCAAACTTCCGACTTCAACTGTACACACGTACTACGGGGTATTGGCTCAGGGTTGATTTGGGATTCAAACTAGGACTACACGGTACCTTGCCATGCTCCTGCCTGACGTGGGCTACGAACACCTCTCTCTGGATGAAGAGACGGTCACAGTCTCCACATGTCCAGACAGGAGCAGGTGGCTTCTGGGGGGCTGAGGTAGGGGTGATCTGGGCCTTTTTCAGGGGGGTAGTTGGGGCATTCTTGTCCACCCTGTCCAGACCGTTGGTGTTGGTGTTGGGGCTGGAACTGAGGGGCAGGTTGATACCCAGGTTGGGGGGACCCTCGATGGTCTTTAAGGTACCATGCATCGTCTACACAGGGATGACAAACAGCTCCGGTTCACTAACAGGCATATTAACTATTCATACAGACTGCACAAGGACAATGACTTATAATTATCACTTGCTGATTAGGATTATACACAAATATATTTCAAGTGCTTGTCATTACATTGTAGTAGATTTTGAATAATTTTCTGAAAAATAGAAGTGCAAGTTTTTATAAGTTAAATAAGTAATTTTTTCACTTCGAGCACAAGACAAGAAGATCTTTTCCCCTTCATACAGTACCTTGATGTGGTCCAACATGAGCTGTTTCTGGGCGTAGTGCATGGAACAGTCTGGGCATTTGAAGACAGATACCTTCTGGTTGGCTATGTGTTGATCAAAGTGTGACTGAAGCAGTGTCTGCTGGGTAAACACTGTATCACACATGGAACACTTGTAGATCAACCTGGAAGACAACACAAAGAATGTTTTAACAACATATTCCACTTTGAGAGACATGTGGCTTGATAAAAATGAATGAGTTTCATTAAATCCTGTATACAGAAAAGGAATAAAATCAATGTTATCTAATAACAATTATTTTTCAATTGTACTAATGCATTGTATACGACAACAGTACCTATTCATGGCCATGAATACACTTAATAATGTTAATGTCCATAATAGGAGTTAATGATTTATTTCAAAACAATCCGTCAGTTCAAAAGGTCAGGCAGCAGACTGTCTGTTCTGTTCTGTCTGTTCTGGTCTGTCTGTTCTGGTCTGGTCTGTCTGTTCTGTCTGTCTGTTCTGTTCTGTCTGTTCTGGTCTGGTCTGTTCTGTTCTGTCTGTTCTGTCTGTCTGGTCTGGTCTGGTCTGTCTGTTCTGTCTGTCTGGTCTGCTATGTCTGTTCTGTCTGTCTGGTCTGTCTGTTCTGTCTGTCTGGTCTGGTCTGGTCTGGTCTGGTCTGGTCTGGTCTGTCTGTCTGTCTGTCTGTCTGTCTGTCTGGTCTGGTCTGTGTCTGTCTGTCTGTCTGTCTGTCGGTCTGTTCTGTCTGGTCTGTCTGTTCTGGTCTGTCTGTCTGGTCTGTCTGTCTGTCTGTGTCTGTCTGTCTGTGTCTGTCTGGTCTGGTCTGTCTGTCTGGTCTGTCTGTTCTGGTCTGGTCTGGTCTGGTATGTCTGTTCTGGTCTGTCTGTCTGGTCTGTCTGTCTGTCTGTGTCTGTCTGTCTGTGTCTGTCTGGTCTGGTCTGTCTGTCTGGTCTGGTCTGTCTGTTCTGGTCTGGTCTGGTATGTCTGTTCTGTCTGTCTGATCTGGTATGTCTGTTCTGTCTGTCTGGTCTGGTCTGGTCTGGTCTGTCTGTTCTGTCTGTCTGTCTGTCTGGTCTGGTCTGTCTGTCTGTGTCTGTCTGTCTGTCTGTCTGTCTGTCTGTCTGTCTGTCTGTCTGTCTGTCTGTCTGTCTGTCTGTCTGTCTGTCTGTCTGTCTGTCTGTCTGTCTGTCTGGTCTGGTCTGGTCTGTCTGGTCTGTCTGTTCTGTCTGGTCTGTCTGTTCTGGTCTGTCTGTCTGGTCTGTCTGTCTGTCTGTGTCTGTCTGTCTGTGTCTGTCTGGTCTGGTCTGTCTGTCTGGTCTGTCTGTTCTGGTCTGGTCTGGTCTGGTATGTCTGTCTGATCTGGTATGTCTGTTCTGTCTGTCTGGTCTGGTCTGGTCTGTCTGTTCTGTCTGGTCTGGTCTGGTCTGGTCTGGTCTGGTCTGTCTGTCTGGTCTGTCTGTTCTGGTCTGGTCTGGTCTGGTATGTCTGTTCTGTCTGTCTGATCTGGTATGTCTGTTCTGTCTGTCTGGTCTGGTCTGGTCTGTCTGTTCTGTCTGGTCTGGTCTGGTCTGGTCTGGTCTGGTCTGGTCTGGTCTGGTCTGGTCTGTCTGTCTGTCTGTCTGTCTGTCTGTCTGTCTGTCTGTCTGTCTGTCTGTCTGTCTGTCTGTCTGTCTGTCTGTCTGTCTGGTCTGGTCTGGTCTGGTCTGGTCTGGTCTGTCTGTCTGTCTGTCTGTGTGTCTGTCTGTCTGTTTTGTCTGAGAGACCACCTGGCACCTGCTCCTGAACAGGTTCAGTCATCAGTGTGTGTGTGTGTTCATTAGAGTGTGTTGACGGTGTTAGGAAAAGGTCAGGGTGCTGGAAAAACACTCAGTTAAAGCTACTGTGTCTAATAACATTAAACACAAACCCATTCAACGTTGAAAATGAGGACGGTTCTGACAGGAACATGACTTGGATATGGATATCGGATAACTTTCCCTCATTAAAGCATAATTAATTTGTGTTAAACAACTGAGGATGTTGGTGTAGAACAGCATACAGTAGAACAGAACAATAATATCGTATATTCTATTAAATAGAAGATAAAGGTCTTCAACATAGAACGAAAACTTTCTAGGATAATATTACGTTTAGATAAATACTTTACTATACTATACTATACTACTAGACTATACTAGATCACATGAATAATGGGTTGTGACAATCTGAAGAGACTTACTTGGGCTCTCCTATCTTGACCCCAGGGTGCTGTGTGCGTGCGTGTGAGTGTGTGCCAGGGGCAGACTTGAAGGCCATGGGGCAGATGGGACACTTGTAAAAGATCTCACAGTGAGAGCTCTGGATGTGAGTCTTCAGAGCAGCCACGTCAGAGTAGATGACACTACAGTGCACACAGCTGGAGAGAGAGAGGGGGGGAGGGGAGGAAGAAAAACATACATACAGTGAGCACCAAAATTCATTGGACAGTGACCATTTTTCTGTTATTTTGGTTCTGTACTTTGAGTTTGAAAGGATACAATGACAATGAGGGTGAAGTGCAGACTGTCAGCTTTAATTTGAGGGTATTTTCATACATCGGATGAACCGTTTAGAATTTATAGAAGCTTTTGTACATGGTCCCCCCCCATTTTCGAGCATCAAAAAACATTTGACAGTTTAACATAATGTAGAATAAAGTAATCATTGTAAATATTTGGTCGCACATCACCAGACGCTGGGTATCTTCCCTGGTGATGCTCTGCCAGGCCTGTACTGCAGCCATCTTCAGTTCCTACTTGTTTCGGGGACTTATTGCCTTCAGTCTCCTCTTCAGCATGTAAAATGCATGTTCAATTGGATTCAGATCCGGTGATTGACTTGGCCAGTCAAGGATTTTCCACTTTTTGGCCATCAAAAACCCCTTCGTTGCTCTAGCAGTATGTTTAGGGTCATTGTCTTGTTGCATGATGAAGTGCTGTCCAATGAGTTTGAAGGCATTTGGTTTTATCTGAGCAGATAAAATAGACTTCAGAATTAATTGTTCTACTTCTGTCTACAGTCACATCATCGATGAAGACAAGTGAGCCTGTTCCCCTGGCAGCCATAGCCTGTTTCCCTAGCAGCCATAGCCTGTTTCCCTAGCAGCCACAGCCTGTTCCCCTGGCAGCCATAGCCTGTTCCCCTAGCAGCCATAGCCTGTTTCCCTAGCAGCCACAGCCTGTTCCCCTGGCAGCCATAGCCTGTTCCCCTAGCAGCCATAGTCTGTTTCCCTAGCAGCCATAGCCTGTTCCCCTGGCAGCCATAGCCTGTTTCCCTGTCAGCCATAGCCTGTTCCCCTGGCAGCCATAGCCTGTTCCCCTGGCAGCCATAGCCTGTTCCCATAGCAGCCATAGCCTGTTTCCCTAGCAGCCATAGCCTGTTTCCCTAGCAGCCATAGCCTGTTCCCCTGGCAGCCATAGCCTGTTCCCCTGGCAGCCATAGCCTGTTCCCATAGCAGCCATAGCCTGTTTCCCTAGCAGCCATAGCCTGTTTCCCTAGCAGCCATAGCCTGTTTCCCTAGCAGCCATAGCCTGTTTCCCTGGCAGCCATAGCCTGTTCCCCTGGCAGCCATAGCCTGTTTCCCTAGCAGCCATAGCCTGTTTCCCTGGCAGCCATAGCCTGTTTCCCTGGCAGCCATAGCCTGTTTCCCTGGCAGCCATAGCCTGTTTCCCTAGCAGCTATAGCCTGTTTCCCTGGCAGCCATAGCCTGTTTCCCTGGCAGCCATAGCCTGTTTCCCTGGTAGCCATACAGGCCCAAGCCATAACACCCCCTCCACCATGTTTCACAGATGAGGTGATATGCTTTGGATCATGGGCATGTCTTTTTTTCTCTCCACACTTTCCATCACTCTGGTACATGTTAATCTTTGTCTCATCTGTCCACAATACTTGTTTCCAAAACTCGTGGGACTCTTTTAGGTGCTTTTTAGCAAACTGTAATTGGGCCTTTCTGTTCTTCAGGCTTATCAGTGGTTTGTATCTTGTAGTGTACCCTCTGTAGTCCTGCTGGTGTAGTCTTCTACGTATGGTAGACTGACACATCTACACCTGCATCCAGGAGAGTGTTTTTGATCTGTTGGGGTGTTGTCAGGGGGGTTTCTACACCATCGAGGGTATTCTCAGTGGTCTTCCTCAGTCTACCGGGTCTTTTGACATAATTGAGTTCACCGGTTGTTTTTTTCTTGTTAACGATGAACCAAACTGTTGACTTGGGCATACCCAGGGCTTTTGCAATGTCCCTGATTGATTGATGTTCATTTCTGAGCCTTATGACGGCCAGCTTCATTTGCATCGACACTCCTTTCTTCCTCATGTTGTCACACCCCAACAACAACCTCCAAAGGCAACAGCAAAGTCTAGAATCAATACTATTCATCAACAGCTCTCCTGCATTCACTAACGACACAAATGAATACACCTGCCTAACGATACACATCTGTGAAGCCAATTCAACAAATACTTGTAGTACCTTAAAATGGGGGGACCATGTACAAAAGGTGCTGTCATTTGTAAATGGTTCATCCGATATGTATGAAAATACCCTCAAATTATAGCTGACAGTCTGCTCTTCACCCCCATTGTATCCTTTCAAACTCAAAGTGCTAGAGTACAGAACCAAAATCACAAAATAAGTATGGTGCTCACTGTATATATATAAAACTAAAATATACAGGACCTTTTAACTCAACACTTTGGATGATTTTGATACTCAATGCAAGTTGCAAAATCAGCTGACATTGTAATTACTGTGATTAGCAAGCGGCACAATGATAGGTGAAATAAATCATTTTCAGTGTGGAGACTTAAAGGTGACATTATCACACAACTACAGTATTGCCTCTTCCAAGTGTGCACCCTCCACATTGGGAAGAGCCGATATTGGGGGTCTCGTTGCTGTTGATTTCTGTAGGAAGAAAGTTGCCTTTCTGTATGGCGTCATATTGCTACGTCTACCTGAGTGAGTGGACCTTTTAAACAAAAGTAATCTGACTGCTCCTAAAGAAAATCTCTAGAGAAGAAGAGGAACCGTGGTAACAAGCTAGACAGAAGTGTTTCCTGTTCAGGCAGGAAGCAATGTCAGACTGACCGGTAGCCCACCCTGCGGGTGTAGTGCAGACAGTTCCTGGTCACATGGGACTGGAAGTGGATTGAGCGGCAGATAGCCCCACACTCAGGGCAGATGTAGGGAGACTTGTGCTGGTGGATCCGTTGGTGCGAAGCAAAGCTGCACACGTTAGGTAGTAGCATTTGGCAGATTGTGCAGGTTTTCTACAGACGTAAACAGAGACAGAAATACACAAAACGGTATTATAATTCTCTAGGAGGAATGCAATCTTTGAGAGTTGGTTCAATAATGGAGTTAAATTAACAAAACATTTGACAATTTATATCATTAGCTGGCGCTATAAAGGGATGACATGATGAAAAAACACAATGCCATTAAAGATGGCATCTGCAGTAAAACAGCGCCACTGGCCGCACCACCACCGTTGTTATTGTTGTTGTTGCTGAGCTGAGGAGCGTCGTGCAGCATGGTGAAAACAAGGCAGTACATATTAAGCTCTTCTGTCGAGGCGTGCAATGATGTCAGGTCGGGGGGGGAGGGGGGGGGGGACAGCATTCTCTGTTTGCAGTAACTTCTTTGTTGTAATATGACAGATGGACGTGGTTCATTTACCATAAAGGATTCCAGCTTTAATATATATATATATATTGTATATATATTTTTTATTCATTATATAATATTCAAAAGGGAGTGATGGATGGAGTGTAAAAGGGAGTGTTGATTAGAAGTGGTGACACAGTGGGTGTGACTCACAGAAATACACAATAGACAAGGGAAGTTTAAAAAGAACAAGAAAAACAATCACTCAACACCCGCTTATAGACATAGACACAGTAACCACACATACACACCTGTCCGCTGGACTCTGGCGCCTGCTGATAGTGCATTGCTAGAGAGTTCTCATCCAGGAACATCTCACTGCACTCTAAACACTTCAGGCTGGTTCTGCAGAGCCGGGACACATCCTCATCCAGGGGCATGGCAGCAACCGGAGGGGCGTTGGAGGGGGCACAGATCACCGCTGCCTGGGCCTGAGTACCAGCACCCTTCCCTGGGTAGTGGCCGGTGGAGCTGTAGGTAGATCCAGCGGTGGTGGTGGAGGATAGCGGAGGTGATGTAGTGATCATCTGGTCTGTAGGGATGGGCTTGAGGATGAGGTGGGAACACTGCATAACCACCCCTTTGAGGAGAAGAGAAGAAGAGACAAGGTTAGAAGAGGAGAGGAGAGGAGACAAAAGGAGAAGAAAAGAGGAAAGTACAAGAGGAGATAAGAGGTTTTTATTAGTCTCAATTTAGAAGCATTGCAGAGTATCAACGGCAGTGAACGCTTTAGGTATTTCATATATGAAGAAAAGTCACCTTTGTCTTTGTGTCCCCGGGCGTGGGAGAGCAGACTGCACTTGTTGTAGAAGACCAGGTTCTTGACACAGTGGTTGCAGGTGACCTCGATGCGGACACTGCGGCGGTCGTAATGCTGGCTCAGGCTTCTCTCCAGGGCAAACGAGTCACCGCACTCCAGGCACCTGAAAATAATAATATAAATGAATGTACATTCATTCGAACATGTATATTATATACACTGCATTTCAAGAAGCCCACGGACACTGTATAAAATAGGAAGAAACAATTAAAATGCTATATAGCTAGCTAGCATTTTACCTATAGCCGCGGGAGGGTAGGGAGATACAGGCGGCCGAGGGGGGGCTGAGGTTGGGGACGTAGACTGGGACGGGGTTGATGCTGCTCAGGACCTTATTGAAGGCCTCCACTACAGAACTCTGGGAGCTGGCTAACACCTGGACTCTAGAGACACCCTTCTTCTGGGCCTGGGCAGCCAGCAGGGCTTGCTTCACCGGCTGCTGCCCCTGGGGCTTGGAGCTGGACAGCACCTGGTGAAACGAACAGACATTCAAGGAGTTACTGAATGAAATGTTAGGGATTTATTGTTGTTATTAATCTATTGAGTTATTTATTTATTAGAATTATTCCTCATGTTTATTTCATTATTACTGTATGACGTTATATTTTGTTGTCTATAGCATGTTAGCATAGAAGATTAGTTCTGATGTACAAAATGAGGTATCTTAATAAACCAAACCTGGTGGAGCTCAGACACAGAGGTGGTCTTGGTCAGGGGGAGTAGGTTGAGGTTGGTGAGGTGGACAGTCTTTGGCACAGTGAGTTTGGCGTTTGCCAGGCTGGATGCGGGCACCATGACGGTCTGCTGTTGTTGTTGATGGATGGCGTTGGCAGCTTTGAGGATGGCGCTGCTGGCACTCTGTACCGACGCAGCAGGGATCACTGTGGCTTTGACCATGGTGTTGTTGGCCAGCTTTAGGTTAATGACCTGAATAGGGGGAGGAGAGGATGGGAAATACAATTGTATTCACACAGTGAATACAGTGAATAAGGCATAACAATAACATATAAATAACATGGCTTGGCCTCCCGGGTGGCGCAGTGGTTAAGGGCGCTGTACTGCAGCGCCAGCTGTGCCATCAGAGACTCTGGGTTCGCGCCCAGGCTCTGTTGTAACCAGCCGTGACCGGGAGCTCCGTGGGTTAGCCGGTAGGGATATCCTTGTCTCATCGTACTCCTGTGGCGGGCCGGGCGCAGTGCACGCTAACCAAGGTTGCCAGGTGCACGGTGTTTCCTCTGACACATTGGTGCGGCTGGCTTCCGGGTTGGATGCTCGCTGTGTTAAGAAGCAGTGCGGTTGTGTATCGGAGGACGTCTCTCCCGAGCCCGTACGGGAGTTGTAGCGATGAGACAAGATAGTAGCTACTAAAAACAATTGGATACCACGAAATTGGGGAGAAAGCGGGGTAAAAAAATAAAAAAATAAAAAATAATAACATGGCTATATACAGGGAGTACCAGTACAGAGTGGATGTGCAGGGGTAAGAGGTAATAACATGGCTATATACAGGGAGTACCAGTACAGAGTCGATGTGCAGGGGTAAGAGGTAATAACATGGCTATATACAGGGAGTACCAGTACCGAGTGGATGTGCAGGGGTAAGAGGTAATAACATGGCTATATACAGGGAGTACCGGTACCGAGTGGATGTGCAGGGGTAAGAGGTAATAACATGGCTATATACAGGGAGTACCAGTACAGAGTCGATGTGCAGGGGTAAGAGGTAATAACATGGCTATATACAGGGAGTACCAGTACCGAGTGGATGTGCAGGGGTAAGAGGTAATAACATGGCTATATACAGGGAGTACCAGTACCGAGTGGATGTGCAGGGGTAAGAGGTAATAACATGGCTATATACAGGGAGTACCAGTACAGAGTCGATGTGCAGGGGTAAGAGGTAATAACATGGCTATATACAGGGAGTACCAGTACAGAGTCGATGTGCAGGGGTAAGAGGTAATAACATGGCTATATACAGGGAGTACCAGTACAGAGTCGATGTGCAGGGGTAAGAGGTAATAACATGGCTATATACAGGGAGTACCAGTACCGAGTGGATGTGCAGGGGTAAGAGGTAATAACATGGCTATATACAGGGAGTACCAGTACAGAGTCGATGTGCAGGGGTAAGAGGTAATAACATGACTATATACAGGGAGTGCCAGTACTGAGTCGATGTGCAGGGGTAAGAGGTAATAACATGGCTATATACAGGGAGTACCAGTACCGAGTGGATGTGCAGGGGTAAGAGGTAATTGACGTACACTACCGTTCAAAAGTTTGGGGTCACTTAGAAATGTCCTTGTTTTCCATGAAAACATACATGAAATGAGTTGCAAAGTGAATAGGAAATATAGTCAAAATGTTGACAAGGTTATAAATAATGACTTTTAATTGAAATAATAATTGTGACCTTCAAACTTTGCTTTCGTCAAAGAATCCTCCATTTGCAGCAATTACAGCCTTGCAGACCTTTGGCATTCTAGTTGTCAATTTGTTGAGGTAATCTGAAAAGATTTCACCCCATGCTTCCTGAAGCACCTCCCACAAGTTGGGTTGGCTTGAGGGGCACTTCTTATGTACCATACGGTCAAGCTGCTCCCACAACACCGGTTGAGATCCGGTGACTGTGCTGGCCACTCCATTATAGACAGAATACCAGCTGACTGCTTCTTCCCTAAATAGTTCTTGCATAGTTTGGAGCTGTGCTTTGGGTAATTGTCCTGTTGTAGGAGGAAATTGGCTCCAAATAAGCCCTTTTCCACAGGGTATGGCATGGCGTTGCAAAATGGAGTGATAGCCTTCCTTCTTAAAGATCCCTTTTTACTCCATACAAATCTCCCACTTTACCACCACCAAAGCACCCCCAGACCATCACAATGCCTCCACCATGCTTTACAGATGGCATCAAGCACTCCTTCAGCATCTTTTCATTTTTTCTGCGTCTCACGAATGTTATTCTTTGTGATCCAAACCTCTCAAACTTAGATTTGTCTGTCCATAACACTTTTTTCCAATCTTCCTCTGTCCAGTGTCTGTGTTCTTTTGCCCATCTTAATATTTTATTGGCCAGTCTGAGATATGGCTTTTTCTTTGCAACTCTGTCTAGAAGGCCAGCATCCCGGAGACGCCTCTTCACTGTTGACGTTGAGACTGGTGTTTCGCAGGTACTATTTAATGAAGCTGCCAGTTGTGGTCTTGTAAGGCGTCTATTTCTCAAACTAGACACTCTAATGTACTTGTCCTCTTGCTCAGTTGTGTACCGGGGCCGCCCACTCCTCTTTCTATTCTGGTTAGAGACAGTTTGTGCTGTTCTGTGAAGGGAGTAGTACACAGCGTTGTATGAGATCTTCAGTTTCTTGGCAATTTCTCGCATGGAATAGCCTTCATTTCTCAGAACAAGAATAGACTGACCAGTATCAGAAGAAAGTTATTTGTTTCTGACAATTTGAGCCTGTAATCAAACCCACAAATGCCGATGCTCAAGAAAAAATCAACTAGTCTAAAGAAGGCCAGTTGTATTGCTTCTTTAATTAGAACAACAGTTTTCAGCTGTGCTAACATTGCCATTGAGTTCAATCTTTTGTTTCATCAGACCAGAGAATCTTGTTTCTCATGTTCTAAGAGTATTTAGGTGCCTTTTGTCAAACAATCTTTATTTAACTAGGCAAGACAGTTAAGAACAAATTCTTATTTACAATGTCGGCCTAGGAACAGTGGGTTACCTGCCTTGTTTAGGGGAAGAACGACAGATTTTTATCTTGTCAAGTCTGGGATTCAATCTAGCAACCTTGCGGTTACTGGTCCAACGCTCTAACCACTACGCTACCTGCCACCCCAATCATGTGTCTTTCACTGAGGAATGGCTTCCGTCTTGCCACTCCACCATAAAGTCCTGATTGGTGGAATGCTGCAGAGATGGTTGTCCTTCTGGAAGGTTCTCCCATATCCACATAGAAACTCTGGAGCTCTGTCAGAGTGACCATTGGAGTGACCATTCTTGGCAACCTCCGTAACCAAGGCCTTTCTCCCCCATTGCTCAGTTTGTCCGGGCGACCAGATCTAGGAAGAGTCTTGGTCATTCCAAACTTCCTCCACTTAAGAATGATGGAGGCCACTGTGTTCTTGGGGACCTTCAATGCTGCAGACATGTTTTGGTACCCTTCCCCTGATCTGCGCCTCGACACAATCCTGTCTCGGAGCTCTAAGGACAATTCCTTTGACCTCATTGCTTGGTTTTTGCTCTGCATGCACTGCCAACTGTGTGACCTTATATAGACAGGTGTGTGCCTTTCCAAATCATGTCAAATCAATGGAATTTACCACAGGTGGACTCCAATCAAATTGTAGAAACATCTCAAGGATGATCAATGGAAACAGGATGCACCTGAGCTCAATTTCGAGTCTCATAGCAAAGGGTTTGAACACTTACAGTTGAAGTCGGAAGTTTACATACACCTTAGCCAAATACATTTAAACTCAGTTTTTTTTTACAATTCCTGACAATCCTAGTAAAAATTCCCTGTCTTAGGTCAGTTAGTATCACCAATTTATTTTAAGAATGTCAGAATAAGAGTAAAGAGATTGATTTATTTCATCTTTTATTTCTTTCATTTCGGGTAGCCTTCCACAAGCTTCACACAATAAGTTTGGTGAATTTTGGCCCATTCCTCCTGACAGAGCTGGTGTAACTGAGTCAGGTTTGTAGGCCTCCTTGCTCGCACACGCTTTTTCAGTTCTGCCCACAAATTTTCTATAGGTTGAGGTAAGGGCTTTGTGACGGCCACTCCAATACCTTGACTTTGCTGTACTTAAGCCATTTTGCCACAACTTTGGAAGTATGCTTGGGGGTCATTGTCCATTTGGAAGACCAATTTGCATCCAAGCTTTAACTTCCTGACTGATGTCTTGAGATGTTGCTTCAATATATCCACATCATTTTCCTATCTCATGATGCCATCTATTTTGTGAAGTGCACCAATCACTCCTGCAGCAAAGCACCCCCACAAAATGATGCTGCCACCCCCGTGCTTCACGGTTGGGATGGTGTTCTTCGGCTTGCAAGCATCCCCCTTTTTCCTCCCTTTTTGTTTCATCAGACCAGAGGACATTTCTCCAAAAAGTACGATCTTTGTCCCCATGTGCAGCTGCAAACCGTAGTCTGGCTTTTTTTTATGGCAGTTTTGGAGCAGTGGCTTCTTTCTTGCTGAGTGGCCTTTCAGATTATGTCGATTTAGGACTCGTTTCACTGTGGATATAGATACTTTTGTACCTGTACCTGTATCCTCCAGCATCTTCACAAGGTCCATTGCTGATGTCCTGGGATTGATTTGCACTTTTCGAACCAAAGTACTTTCATCTCTAGGAGACAGAACGCATCTCCTTCCTGAGCGGTATGACGGCTGCGTGGTCCCATGGTGTTTATACTTGCGTACTGTTGTTTGTACAGATGAACTTGGTACCTTCAGGCGTTTGTCAATTAAGCTATCAGAAGCTTCTAAAGCCATAACATAATTTTCAGGAATTTTCCAAGCTGTTTAAAGGCACAGTCAACTTAGTGTATGTAAACTTCTGACTCACTGGAATTGTGATACAGTGAATTTTAAGGGAAATAATCTGCCTATAAACAATTGTTAGAAAAATGACTTGTGTCATGCACAAAGTAGATGTCCTAACCGACTTGCCAAAACTATAATTTGTTAACAAGAAATTTGTGGAGTGGTTGAAAAACGAGTTTTAATGACTCCAACTTAAGTGTATGTAAACTTCCAACTTCAACTGTATGTATATATATAGAGAGTACTGGTCAAAAGTTTGGACACACCTACTCATTCATGGGTTTTCTTTATTTAAAAAAAACTATTTTCTACATTGTAGAATAATAGTAAAGACATCAAAACTATGAAATAACACATATGGAATCATGTAGCAACCAAAAGTGTTAAACAAATCAAAATATATTTTATATTGGAGATTCTTCAAAGTAGCCACCCTTTGACTTGATGACAGCTTTGCACATTCTTGGCATTCTCTCAACCAGCTTCATGAGGTAATCACCTGGAATGCATTTCAATTAACAGGTGTGCCTTGTTAAAAGTTCATTTGTGGAATTTCTTTCCTTCTTAATGCGTTTGAGTCATTCAGTTGTGTTGAGTCAAGGTAGGGGTGGTAAACAGAAGATAGCCCTATTTGGTAAAAGACCAAGTTCAAACACTCCCATATACCTCCATAATTATTGGGACAGTGAAGCATTGTTTCTTCTTTGGCTTTATACTACAAAATATGAGGTTAAAGTGCAGACTGTCAGATTTAATTTGAGGATATTTTCATCCATATCGGGTGAACCATTTTATTCCGCTAAACTAGCCCCCCCCCCCCCCCCCAATTTAAGAGTGGGGAAGGTTTTCTTTGCAAAATTTCCAAATTACATCTGTTTGACCGGATGTAAGGTAATAGAAAGCTGTGTAAACGACCCAACATGTTTCTGATTAGATTTCAGTTCAGCTTGGATGCATATGGATGTGGTTGAAATACTATCGGCTTTAATGACGCTGATAAAAGACAGCACCTGTCACGTTCTGACCTTAGTTCTTTTGTTATGTCTTTGTTTTAGTATGGTCAGGGCGTGAGTTGGGTGGGTTGTCTATGTTCCTTTTTCTATGATTTGGGATTTCTGTGTTTGGCCTGGTATGGCAGCTGTCATTCGTTGTCCCTGATTGAGAACCATACTTAGGTAGCCTGGTTTCACTTTTGAGTTGTGGGTGATTATTTTCCGTGTCAGTGTTTGTTCCACACGGGACTGTTTCGTTTGTTTCATTTATTCACGTTGTTATTTTGTACTTTTCAGTGTTCTATTAAAAGTAAGCAATATGAACACGCATTGGTTCTCCGATCCTTCCTACTACTCCTCTTCATCAGAAGAGGAGGAGGACAATCGTTACACCACCTCTACAAACTATCCCTAACTGTGCATTTGCATTCTCTCAAGATTCTGAAAGAAAATTCATAGACCTACAGTCAGTGTCCAGATTACAGTTTCCACATTTAATGATGAGTGAGAAAGTTACAGACGCACAAATGTCATACCCCCCCAAAAAATGCAAACCTCCCCTGTTATTGTAATGGCGAGGGGTATGATATTGGTGCACCTATAACTTCCCACACATCATTTTTAATGATTCATTCATTTTAAGTCTGCATTTGAACCTCTTAGTCATTGTTTGATTTCAAATCCAAACTGCTGGAGTGCAGAGCCAAAACAAAACAAAATAGTCACTGTCCCAATACTTACAGAGGGCACTGTACAAAGGAAAAGGTTGGTTACCTGGGAACCCGCCGTCTTGACTGCCGACACAGGGAGGAAAGCAGTGGCCACAGGTTTGATGGTCATCTGCTTGTTGATCTCCATGGCAACACCTGGGGTGGTGGTGGGCAGGGAGGAAGTCCGCGTCGAGTTCGGGGAGGACAGGAAGGAGGAGACCATGATGGAAGACCCTCTCTTCAGGCGTTCAGGGTCTGACTCTACCTGGGCCAACGGCAGCACTCTGGTGACGGTGCGTTTGATCTGGCCAGAGGAGGTCTTAATGGTTTTGATCCGGACCTTTGGGATGACGGGTGTGGACGGGGAGGAGGAGGGGGAACCAGAGCCTCTACTGCTGTCCTCGCTGGTGGTTGGGCTGCCGGGGCCCTCTGGCTGTTTGGACTGCAGCCTCCTGGCCACCTAGGATAGGATAGAATAGGATAGAATAGGATAGGATTAACTTTTTTGTCCCCGGGCAGAAATTTGTCTGGGACTAATCTATTGTGGACAGACTAACATAAAATAACATAAACATAACATAACATAAATGGAGCATCTAACCCTTCCTAGAGGTTAGTCTTAGACACATAGTACTGATGTATACAAGTAGACAGTACAGTAAAACATTTACACACTTGACTTATACACAATCCATACCTCCAGAGCTGAGGGGGACTCCTGGTCTGGGGGCTTCTCCGGGACCAGGTCCCTGGGGCTCTCCCTCTCCTTGGCCTCCTTGGGTGCTTCCCTCTGGGTGTGGATGTCAGGGATGGTGGTAAATGAGTCTCTCTGGGTGGTAGCGGGGGACTCAGAGACTACAGAGTTAGTGGTGTCTGATACTGTGGCTTTCTTAGCACTGAGAGCTGCAATAGCAGCAATGCAGGAGGAAAGTTTGGCTGATGAATTGGCTTGTTTGGCCTGCGAGAGACTGGTGGACACAGCCTGGACACAGGGCTCCCCAGCCTCCCTCCCTGACCCCTCCTGGGTGCGAGGGGCCGTTGTCTCTTTGGCTTTCTCTTCTTCAAGTTTCCTTGATTTAGAGGACTCGTAAAGGTTCAGACTAACGGTGACCAAAGTCTTGTTGTTGTTTTTATCAAGTTTTGATTTGTCGCAGTCTCCATTAGACTTGTTCGCAGGTTTGGCCGTGCTATGGGAGTCTGCCAGTACGGCTTTTGTGGTCAGCTCCTCCTCTCTCTTGGCAGGTGGTTCTGTCAGAGGGTTTGTCCTAAAAAATGGCAGGGCGCTCTGCTTCACCCTGTCCAGAGAGTCATCAACTTCAATCTTATCGTCATCGTCAAACTCCTCAGCGCTGGAAATGGGACTGAACTGGTTAAAAGTAGAGTGGGAGATGAAGTTGGAGGTGATAGCCAATCCAGGATGAGCCTCCACATCTCTCAGAGCCTTTTCGGCTCCGTTGTTCTTACTGTACCGGTCGTTAGGTGACATTGACAGGTACCCGTTATGAAGCCCATTGTGGTTCACCATGGTGGTGGGGTCAGCCTGAACCACCTCCTCTGGTCGTGTGTGTTCTTCACCACCGGCGTCCATTTTGTGGACATTCTTGACGATGACGCTGACGCCCACGTCTGGAGCTCCAGGGGGGGTGTGTGCCTCGTCCTCGTGGGGGACGCTTGGGTGTTTGAGCTGGCCATCATGAGGGTCCTCGTGGGGGACGCTGGGGTGTTTCAGCTGGCCATCGTGGGGGTCCTCGTGGCCTGACTCTATGGCTGTCTTCGGGTCCACCATGTCTGGGATGTCAAAGGCTGCCAGGAGGTCGTCAAAGTCTGGGGTCTTCATATCGCCCATGTTTTTGATGTGATGATGCAAGAACCTGGAAGAGATATAACGAAAAAAATACAACTAGTTAGCTAGTACACAAATTAATACACAAACTCATTAAATCTGAATAATATTGTTAAGACACAAAAGAAGGGTGAGGAGAACGATTAAGCCTCCAGATTCTACCCATAATGCCATTGGAGTGCTAATGTAACAAAGTCATGACAAGCATTCATGGTTTTGACTAGGTGGTATAGAGCTATGACCGGAAGTGACTTTTTCATAGCAGGTTAGGATAACTAATGTAGACAGTTAGAAGAACTAAATGTAGCTAATTTCCCTCCAACTTCGGACACTCTCTAGAGGTTGGATGATTAAATCACCGAGCTCAACAGTACATTTTGGGACTGAAGACACGCTTCTAGCTAGCTGACCACAGATTTTCATTGCAGTTTATGTAAGTTAAGTTAGGTTTTGAGAGTTTTCAATATATATATATATATATATATATTTTCCATCTTGTTTATTTTACAGATTAATCTTATGTTTTGAGAAAGTAGATAACAGCGGCAGGGTAGCCTAGTGGTTAGAGCGTTGGTCTAGTAACCGAAAGGTTGCAAGTTCGAATCCTTGTCAGCACAAGGTACAAATCTGTCGTTCTGCCCCTGAACAGGCAGTTAACCCACTGTTCCTAGGCCGTCATTGAAAATAAGAATTTGTTCTTAACTGACTTGCCTAGTAAAATAGAGGTAAAAATTTAATATACACACACACATTTTGTAGGACACGCTGTATATTGTCAAATTCGACTGCGAGACAGACCACACATCATTTAATGTCCAACTTTTTACCTAAATTATTCATACTTATTTATATGTTAGTATTAAACTATTATCTGCTTTCTCAAAACATAAGATTAATCTGTAAAATAAACAAGACTTTATTTGGTTACAACACTGAAGAAGATGTTGGTGAAGAACCAGGTCTTTTTTTTTACTGAAAGGCTAGCCAACTATCTAGTAAACACTTCGGACACGAGGTTGGTGTCTCTTTTTTGAACAAAATGAAATGGATATATCTTGTAATTGAACAAAATAGTAAGGTGTCCAATAACTGGAGATTGTATCCCTATAATACGGGAGGTTTATCTTTGCTAAACCGCATATCAAAAAGCTGATACAGAAGTAGTAGTATTTCCACTGAAATGTCAAACATGCTAATCACTAACCCAGACATGGTGGACCCGAAGACAGCCATAGAGTCAGGCCACGAGGACCCCCACGATGGCCAGCTGAAACACCCCAGCGTCCCCCACGAGGACCCTCATGATGGCCAGCTCAAACACCCAAGCGTCCCCCACGAGGACCCTCATGATGACCAGCTCAAACACCCAAGCGTCTCCCACGAGGAATCACTAACCCGTTAGCTAACATTTTTACGACACCAATAATCACAAAATATTGATAGCTCGATCACGAGACAACACTGTTGAAGGTAATATATTTCTTAAACGCTGTTGAATACGCCGATAATAAAGGGTGCTACGCTAGCAGGTTAGGATAACTAAATGTAGCAGGTTAGGATAACTAAATGTAGCAGGTTAGGATAACTAAATGTGGCAGGTTAGGATAACTAAATGTAGCAGGTTAGGATAACTAAATGTGGCAGGTTAGGATAACTAAAAGTAGCAGGTTAGGATAACTAAATGTAGCAGGTTAGGATAACTAAATGTGGCAGGTTAGGATAACTAAATGTGGCAGGTTAGGATAACTAAATGTAGCAGGTTAGGATAACTAAATGTAGCAGGTTAGGATAACTAAATGTAGCAGGTTAGGATAACTAAATGTGGCAGGTTAGGATAACTAAATGTAGCAGGTTAGGATAACTAAATGTAGCAGGTTAGGATAACTAAATGTAGCAGGTTAGGATAACTAAATGTGGCAGGTTAGGATAACTAAATGTGGCAGGTTAGGATAACTAAATGTAGCAGGTTAGGATAACTAAATGTAGCAGGTTAGGATAACTAAATGTAGCAGGTTAGGATAACTAAATGTGGCAGGTTAGGATAACTAAATGTAGCAGGTTAGGATAACTAAATGTAGCAGGTTAGGATAACTAAATGTAGCAGGTTAGTATAACTAAATGTAGCAGGTTAGTACAACTAAATGTAGCAGGTTAGTATAACTAAATGTAGCAGGTTAGGATAACTAAATGTAGCAGGTTAGGATAACTAAATGTAGCAGGTTAGTATAACTAAATGTAGCAGGTTAGGATAACTACATGTAGCAGGTTAGTATAACTAAATGTAGCAGGTTAGTATGACTAAATATAGCAGGTTAGGATAACTAAATGTAGATGGTTAGGATAACTAAATGTATCAGGTTAGGATAACTAAATGTAGCAGGTTAGAACTAATGTAGCAGGTTAGTATAACTAAATGTAGCAGGTTAGAACTAACGTAGCAGGTTAGAACTAACGTAGCAGGTTAGAACTAATGTAGCAGGTTAGTATAACTAAATGTAGCAGGTTAGTATGACTAAATATAGCAGGTTAGGATAACTAAATGTAGCAGGTTAGGATAACTAAATGTAGCAGGGTAGGATAACTAAATGTAGCAGGTTAGAACTAATGTAGCAGGTTAGTATAACTAAATGTAGCAGGTTAGAACTAACGTAGCAGGTTAGAACTAACGTAGCAGGTTATAACTAATGTAGCAGGTTAGTATAACTAAATGCAGCAGGTTAGAACTAACATAGCAGGTTATAACTAATGTAGCAGGTTAGAACTAACGTAGCAGGTTAGAACTAACGTAGCAGGTTAGTATAACTAAATGTAGCAGGTTAGAACTAACGTAGCAGGTTAGAACTAATGTAGCAGGTTAGAACTAATGTAGCAGGTTAGGATAACTAAATATAGCAGGTTAGAACTAATGTAGCAGGTTAGTATAACTAAAGTAGCAGGTTAGTATAACTAAAGTAGAAGGTAGGTATAACTAAATGTAGCAGGTTAGTATAACTAAAGTAGCAGGTTAGTATAACTAAAGTAGAAGGTAGGTATAACTAAATGTAGCAGGTTATAACTAACGTAGCAGGTTAGAACTAATGAAGCAGGTTAGAACTAACGTAGCAGGTTAGAACTAACGTAGTAGGTAAGTATAACTAACGTAGCAGGTTAGAACTAACGTAGCAGGTTAGGATAACTAAAGTAGAAGGTTAGTATAACTAAAGTAGAAGGTTAGTATAACTAAAGTAGCAGGTAAGTATAACTAAATGTAGCAGGTTAGAATTAACGTAGAAGGTTAGAACTAACGTAGCAGGTTAGTATAACTAAAGTAGCAGGTTAGTATAACTAAAGTAGCAGGTTAGTATAACTAAATGTAGCAGGTTAGAACTATCGTAGCAGGTTAACCTTTAACTAACGTAGCAGGTTAGTATAACTAAAGTAGCAGGTAAGTATAACTAAATGTAGCAGGTTAGAACTAATGTAGCAGGTTAGAACTAACGTAGCAGGTTAGAACTAACGTAGTAGGTAAGTATAACTAACGTAGCAGGTTAGAACTAACGTAGCAGGTTAGAACTAACGTAGCAGGTTAGAACTAATGTAGCAGGTTAGAACTAACGTAGCAGGTTAGGATAACTAAAGTAGAAGGTTAGTATAACTAAAGTAGAAGGTTAGTATAACTAAAGTAGCAGGTAAGTATAACTAAATGTAGCAGGTTAGAATTAACGTAGAAGGTTAACCTTTAACTAACGTAGCAGGTTAGTATAACTAAAGTAGCAGGTAAGTATAACTAAATGTAGCAGGTTAGAACTAACGTAGCAGGTTAGAACTAATGTAGCAGGTTAGAACTAATGTAGTAGGTTAGTATAACTAATGTAACAAGTTAGTATAACTAATGTAGCAGGTTAGGAGAACTAAATGTAGCGGGTTAGGAGAACTAAATGCAGCAGGTTAGTATAACTAAATGTAGCAGGTTAGAACTAATGTAGCAGGTTAGTATAACTAATGTAGCAAGTTAGTATAACTAATGTAGCAGGTTAGGAGAACTAAATGTAGCGGGTTAGGATAACTAAATGTAGCAGGTTAGGATAACTAAATGTAGCAGGTTAGGATAACTAAATGTGGCAGGTTAGGATAACTAAATGTAGCAGGTTAGGATAACTAAATGTAGCAGGTTAGTATAACTAAATGTAGCAGGTTAGAACTAATGTAGCAGGTTAGTATAACTAAATGTAGCAGGTTAGGATAACTAAATGTAGCAGGTTAGGATAACTAAATGTAGCAGGTTAGTATAACTAAATGTAGCAGGTTAGGATAACTACATGTAGCAGGTTAGTATAACTAAATGTAGCAGGTTAGTATGACTAAATATAGCAGGTTAGGATAACTAAATGTAGATGGTTAGGATAACTAAATGTAGCAGGTTAGGATAACTAAATGTAGCAGGTTAGAACTAATGTAGCAGGTTAGTATAACTAAATGTAGCAGGTTAGAACTAACGTAGCAGGTTAGAACTAACGTAGCAGGTTAGAACTAACGTAGCAGGTTAGAACTAATGTAGCAGGTTAGTATAACTAAATGCAGCAGGTTAGAACTAACGTAGCAGGTTATAACTAATGTAGCAGGTTCGAACTAACGTAGCAGGTTAGAACTAACGTAGCAGATTAGTATAACTAAATGTAGCAGGTTAGAACTAACGTAGCAGGTTAGAACTAATGTAGCAGGTTAGGATAACTAAATATAGCAGGTTAGAACTAACGTAGCAGGTTAGTATAACTAAAGTAGCAGGTTAGTATAACTAAAGTAGAAGGTTAGTATAACTAAAGTAGAAGGTAGGTATAACTAAATGTAGCAGGTTAGTATAACTAAAGTAGCAGGTTAGTATAACTAAAGTAGAAGGTAGGTATAACTAAATGTAGCAGGTTAGAACTAACATAGCAGGTTAGAACTAATGTAGCAGGTTAGGATAACTAAATATAGCAGGTTAGAACTAACATAGCAGGTTAGTATAACTAAAGTAGCAGGTTAGTATAACTAAAGTAGAAGGTAGGTATAACTAAATGTAGCAGGTTAGTATAACTAAAGTAGCAGGTTAGTATAACTAAAGTGGAAGGTAGGTATAACTAAATGTAGCAGGTTAGAACTAATGTAGCAGGTTAGTATAACTAATGTAGCAAGTTAGTATAACTAATGTAGCAGGTTAGGATAACTAAATGTAGCGGGTTAGGATAACTAAATGTAGCAGGTTAGGATAACTAAATGTAGCAGGTTAGGATAACTAAATGTGGCACGTTAGGATAACTAAATGTAGCAGGTTAGGATAACTAAATGTAGCAGGTTAGTATAACTAAATGTAGCAGGTTAGTACAACTAAATGTAGCAGGTTAGTATAACTAAATGTAGCAGGTTAGGATAACTAAATGTAGCAGGTTAGGATAACTAAATGTAGCAGGTTAGTATAACTAAATGTAGCAGGTTAGGATAACTACATGTAGCAGGTTAGTATAACTAAATGTAGCAGGTTAGTATGACTAAATATAGCAGGTTAGGATAACTAAATGTAGATGGTTAGGATAACTAAATGTAGCAGGTTAGGATAACTAAATGTAGCAGGTTAGAACTAATGTAGCAGGTTAGTATAACTAAATGTAGCAGGTTAGAACTAACGTAGCAGGTTAGAACTAACGTAGCAGGTTAGAACTAACGTAGCAGGTTATAACTAATGTAGCAGGTTAGTATAACTAAATGCAGCAGGTTAGAACTAACGTAGCAGGTTATAACTAATGTAGCAGGTTCGAACTAACGTAGCAGGTTAGAACTAACGTAGCAGATTAGTATAACTAAATGTAGCAGGTTAGAACTAACGTAGCAGGTTAGAACTAATGTAGCAGGTTAGGATAACTAAATATAGCAGGTTAGAACTAACGTAGCAGGTTAGTATAACTAAAGTAGCAGGTTAGTATAACTAAAGTAGAAGGTAGGTATAACTAAATGTAGCAGGTTAGTATAACTAAAGTAGCAGGTTAGTATAACTAAAGTAGAAGGTAGGTATAACTAAATGTAGCAGGTTAGAACTAACGTAGCAGGTTAGAACTAATGTAGCAGGTTAGGATAACTAAATATAGCAGGTTAGAACTAACATAGCAGGTTAGTATAACTAAAGTAGCAGGTTAGTATAACTAAAGTAGAAGGTAGGTATAACTAAATGTAGCAGGTTAGTATAACTAAAGTAGCAGGTTAGTATAACTAAAGTGGAAGGTAGGTATAACTAAATGTAGCAGGTTAGAACTAACGAAGCAGGTTAGAACTAACGTAGCAGGTTAGAACTAACGTAGCAGGTTAGTATAACTAAATGCAGCAGGTAAGAACTAACGTAGCAGGTAAGTATAACTAAATGTAGCAGGTTAGAACTAACTTAGCAGGTTAGAACTAACGTAGCAGGTAAGAACTAACGTAGCAGGTTAGAACTAACGAAGCAGGTTAGAACTAACGTAGCAGGTTAGAACTAACGTAGCAGGTTAGTATAACTAAATGCAGCAGGTTAGAACTAACGTAGCAGGTAAGTATAACTAATGTAGCAGGTTAGGAGAACTAAATGTAGCGGGTTAGGAGAACTAAACGTAGCAGGTTAGGATAAATAGGTTAATTTATTTATTTTCATTATTAGAGTGGAAACTTGAGTTTCTTGTCAATATAATGGATAATCTGTGGTTATAAGGATAATTTAATGGTAGCCTATAAGTACCTGGAACGAATTGCAAAAATCGCTGAAGTTGGAGACTTTTATCTCCCTCACCAACTTCAAACATCTGCTATCTGAGCAGTTAACTGATCGCTGCAGCTGTACATAGTCTATCGGTAAATAGCCCACCCATTTTTACCTACCTCATCCCCATACTGTTTTTATTTATCTACTTTTCTGCTCTTTTGCACACCAATATCTCTACCTGTACATGACCATCTGATCATTTATCACTCCAGTGTTATTAATCTGCAAAATTGTAATTATTCGCCTACCTCCTCATGCCTTTTGCACACAATGTATATAGACTCCCCTTTTTTTTCTCTACTGTGTTATTGACTTGTTAATTGTTTACTCCATGTGTAACTCTGTGTTGTCTGTTCACACTGCTATGCTTTATCTTGGCCAGGTCGCAGTTGCAAATGAGAACTTGTTCTCAACTAGCCTACCTGGTTAAATAAAGGTGAAATGAAAATAAATTAAAAAACCTGTCGGCCTTCAACTTGAGATACTCAATGAGAGGGGGCAGCACTGAGCTAGTCTGCAACGCCACTTCCTGGACTAGCTCAAACTACACATGTTAATGTTTCTATGGCTGCATTTAGGCAGGCAGCAGAATTCAGATCTTTGTTTCACAAATTGTGGGTGGCAGGTAGCCTAGAAGTTAAGAATGCTGGGCCAGTAACCGAAATGTCGCTGGTTTGAATCCCAGAGCTGGCAAGGTGGAAAAATCTGCTGTTCTGTCCTTGAGCAAGGCAGTTTAACCCAACCTGGGGAGCAGTTGTTGGTGGTTAATGCGGAAGACACATTTCGGTTGAAGGCATTCAGTTGTGCAACTGACTAGGTATCCCCTTTCCCTTCTCTTTTGCGATTCCTGTATGCCACATCTTCAATTTAAGCCTAGAAGAGGATGTGTGTCCTCAGGCCTGGAGGGAGGCAAAGGTCATTCTGCTGACCGCTACTGAAGAACAGCAAAGCACCCTTTAATGGTTCAAAAAGCCAACCAATCAGCCCGTTACCGGTGTGTTTGACAAAAATAGAATAGTTATTTTAAAGAAAACTCAGTAACAACAGACTTTCAGCATGCTTATAGGGAAGGGCACTCAACATGCCCAGCACTGACACAAATGACTGATGATTGGCTAAAATAAATGTATAATAAGAAGATTGTGGGAGCTGTTTTGTTAGACTTCAGTCAGTCTTTGATATCATTCATCATAACCTATTGATGAAAAAACTTAGGTGTTAAGGATTTACATCCTCTGCCTTTTCATGTATTGAGAGTTACCTATATAATAGAACACAGTTACTTATCAAATCAAATGAAAGTTTATTTGTCGCTTACTTACAGGCTCTAACCAATGGTGCGAAATGGGAGCCTCTGCTACAACCACAAACAAATTTGGTTGAGTGTGGTGTACCGCAGGACAGCTGGCTTGGGCCCATTGACCTTGAATAAAGCCTTGTGTGTCTATGCACGCTGACGACTCAACAGTATAGATGTCATCCATGATAGTAAAATAAATAACACTCAACATAGAGCTCCAGTCAGTTTTAGAATGGATAACTAGCAATAGGCTGGTGCTACATTTAAAAAATAACTACAAGCATTGTTTTTGTGACAAATCACTCGCTCAACCCTAAACCTCATCTGGATCTATACTGAATAATGTGGCTATTGAGCAAGTTGAGGAGACTAAACTGCTGGGTGTAACCCTAGATAGCAAGCCATCATGGTCAAAATATAGAGACTCAATGGTTGCTAAAATGGAAGGAGGTCTGTCCATGATAAGGTGTTGCTCTGCTTTCTTGACATCTAAATCAACCAGGCAGGTTCTACAGGCCCTAGTTTTGTCGCACCTAGACTACTGCCCAGCTGTGTGGTCAGATGCGGCAAAGGAGGACATAAGTAAATTGCAGTTGGTCCAGAACAGAGCTGTACACGGAGGGCGAATGTCAGTGGTATGCATGTCAATCTTTCCTGGCTCAAAGTTGAGTAGATATATATACTGCAGAGATAGCCTGCAGAGTTCTGTCTTACTATCCAGGTCTGTACCCAAACAATTTGAGCTTCTACTTTTAAGAATCCACCTTTCCAGAAACAAGTCTCTCACTGTTGCCGCTTGCTATACCTTCTGCCCCCAGCTGTGCCCTAGATGGGGGGCAATCAATTCACATATGGTGTATACGTGAATTGATTGCCCCCCATCTATCTTCAGAGCTCGTGCTGTTAGGTGACCTAAACTGGGACATGCTTAACACCCCGGGCATCCTACAATCTAAGCTTGATGCCCTCAATCTCACACAAATGATCAATGAACCTACCAGGTACAACCCCAAATCTGTAAACACGGGTACCCTCATAGATATCATCCTAACCAACCTGCCCTCCAAATACACCTCTGCTGTCTTCAACCAGGATCTCAGTGATCATTGCCTGCATCTGTAATGGGTCTGCGGTCAAACAATCACTCCTCATCACTGTCAAACGCTCCCTAAAAGCCTTCAGCGAGCAGGCCTTTCTAATCGCCCTGGCCCGGGTATCCCGGAAGAGCAGTTGGAGGCCACGGAAGGAGAGTTGTATTGCATTGAAGCTCGTCTGGAGGTTAGTTTACACAGTGTCCAAAGAATGGCCAGAAGTATACAAAATTGTGTCGTCTACGTTGAGGTGGATCAGAGAATCACCAGCAGCAAGAGCGACATCATTGATGTATACAGAGAAAAGAGTCGGCCTGAGAATTGAACCCTGTGGCACCCCCATAGAGCCTGCCAGAGGTCTGGACAGCAGGCCCCCGATTTGACACACTGAACTCTGTCTGAGAAGTAGTTGGTGAACCAGGCGAAAGCAGTTATTTGAGAAACCAAGGCTGTTGAGTCTGCCGATAAGAATGTGGTGATTGATAGAGTCGAAAGCCTTGGCCAGGTCGATGAATACAGCTGCACAGTATTGTCTGTTATCGATGGCGGATATGATATCGCTCCATTCCGTTTCTTTTTCATCCTAAAAAAACTCCCCAGTCTTTATTGATAACACACATACACCTAACATGATACAGCCACCACTATGCTTGAAAATATGGAGAGTGGTACTCAGTAATGTGTTATATTGTATTTCCACCAAACATAACACTTTGTATTTAGGACAAAAAGTGAATTGCTTTTCAATATTACTTTAGTGCCTTGTTGCAAACAGGATGCATGTTTTGGAATATTTTTTATTCTGTACAGGCTTCCTTCTTTTCCCCTCGGTCAATTAGGTTAGTATTGTGGTTGTGGTTAGTATTGTGGAGTAACTACAATATTGTAGTTACTCCTCAGTTTTCTCCTATCACATCCATTAGTCACCATTGGCCTCACTGTGAAATCCCTGAGTGGTTTCCTTTCTCTCCGGGCAACCGAGTTAGGAAGGCCGCCTGAACCTTTGTAGTGACTGGGTGCTGATACACCATTCAAAGTGTAATTAATAACTTCACCATGCTAAAAGGGAAATTCAATGTCTGTTTTTTTTTTTTACTCATCTACCAATAAGTGCCCTTCTTTGCGAGGAATTGGAAAACCTCCCTGGTCTTTGTGGTTGAATCTGCTCGACTGAGGGACCTTACAGATAATTGTAAGTATGGGGTACAAATAGGGTTGAAAAAAGGCAGAAACAGTCTGGTAAATTTCCATGGAAACTTAAGCCCTGGAATTTGGGGAATTTAGCTTAAATTCATCAAAAGAAGTTAGCTTATAACAGTGAACCTTTTTTGTGGGATACACATAAGGCAATTCTAGGTCTTGTGGCATATTTTGGTTAAACTATCCTCAATTGTAACCCTCTGCATGCACAGTGCATTCTTCGATCACATGTGCAGTGCACACTTCCATCACATGTATCACATGTACAGCTGATTCTTAAGCTGATTCATGTACAGCTGATTCTTAAGATCTTGCACACTAATGAGATGCTATTGAGCCCACACTACTACACTGTCTGAGCCAAGGACTACATGCTTTCTGGTAAGTTTTGATTACAATACTGGGTGGGGTGAATATATTTTATACGACATACATGATTTTTTGTTAACTAGTAAACAGTAGCCTACAGCAAAGTGTGTTTAAATAATTTATAACTAGTTAGTTTTTGCTGCCATGTGGGTTTTAGCTTGCTTGAGCCTGCTAACTGAGTGTTATTTCACCTGTTTCCATACATGTTTAATTTTAAAACATTTATCTTACAAAGGAGTTGTTTCATTTAACTGCTTAACTATTAATCTGTACATGGAATTGTATTTGGGTTTTTTACTTATTTTTTTCTAATCTTTACAGGAAAATGCCACAGGCACTATCTGATGTGTGGAGACATTTCACTGTAGCTAATGTAGAAGGAAAAGTTGTGTACATTTGCAAATACTGTGCCAAATCATGTGCATAAAGTTCCCTCAGCGCTCACAACAAGCCACCTCTGACAAAAGTCCCTCTACTTCTTTTCGAGGTGAAAAGGATGAATCAGACAACTTATCGATAGCAAGTTTTTTTTTCCTCAATGGAGGAACATAGTCAGAGAAATGCTGATGAATGTCTTGCTTCGAGCTGTGTATGCAACTGGTTCACCTCTAATGCTCACAGGCAATGTGTATTGGAAGAGATTTCTGAATGTTCTGAAATACATCAAAAAGCGTGAAGACTTCTGCCTGAAGCCCATACACGCCACAGCGTACATGTTGGACCCCAAATATGCTGGCAAGAGCATCGTGTATGGTGCAAAAATCAACAAGGCCTATGGTGTCATCACTACCGTGTCTCGCCACCTAGGCCTGGATGAGGGCAAGGTTCTTGGCCGTCTGGCGTAGTACACTTCCAAGCAAGGGCTTTGGGATGCAGATCCAATATGGCAGTCGTGCCAACATATCTCATCAGCCACCTGGTGGAAGGAACTTTGTGGATCTGAGGCTCTTTCCCCTGTTGCCTCCATCATCCTCCAAATCCCACCAACATCCCTTGTTTGGGAACACACATACTAAAGCAGGCAACAGGCTGACCAATACAAAGGCCGAAAAATTGGTGGCCATCCAGGGAAATTTTTGGCTTTTTGAGCCTGACAACAAGCCATCCTCAACAAGGTTGGAAAGTGACAGTGAAGATGAGGCCTCAGAGTCTGATGTTCAAGAGGTGGACATAGAGGAGGTCCAGGGAGAAGACATGGAAGCCTGAGAGGAGGACAACCAAAGCTTTCGTTTCTAGACTATCATTTTACAGATGTATGTTGAAAAAGTTTTTGGGAGATGCGATAGGTCATTGGGGATCATTCAATATTCCCTTCCTTTTGTTGTTCAGTGAAATCATCCCATGTGAAGAGTCAACTCACTTAATTAAAGTTACATTTGTAACTAAATTGTTTTTAAAAATTTCTATTGGAAGGATTTAATCATTTGTAATTATGTCTACTTATGATAAGGTAAAAGGTTTATGTTTCTGTCTCCATATGATATGGTAAATATATCCAATGCAAAAAAACATCTACATTTAAATGGTATTAATATTAATTTGCATATATTTCCGTTAATTCCCATATATTCCCGTTAATTCCCATATATTGCCGTTAATTACCACGGAAAGTTTCCACCTCTGAATATTCCCCAAAATGTGCAAGTAGTCATTCAAAATTCATGTTAAAATGCTATTATGGTCAATACAATTTATTGTGACTTTTTTACACCTGAACTAATTTAGGCTGGCCATAACATACTTATTGACTCAAGACATTTCAGATTTAAAATGTGTAACATTTTTTAAAAAACATAATTGCACTTTGACATTGAGGCCAGTGACAACAACAAAAAAATCTATATTTAATAAAATGTTCAATTCAGTCTGTCACACAGCGAAATGTGGAAAAAGTCAACAGGTGTGAATACTTTTTGAAGGTACTGTACATGAAACTCTCTGTCACCCCAGGTAACTCAAGTTAGCAATTAAAACAGATAAAAAATTTAAAAAGATAAAATAGCTCCTTCACTGTGAAGAGACTAACATTTTGATATATTTTGTATTATATTAGGTATTGCATTACGTAGTGTTATATATATACTATGTATTTTATGCATTTTGTTTTGTTTCATGTTTGGACCCCAGGAAGAGTAATTGGGGATCCTCATAAAATCAGAATTGGGCTGCCTGTCTACTAAACGCAGCCATCTTAAACTGACTTCATTTGGCTTCAATGCGCTATTGAGTCTTCACATAGGAATGCATTGTGTCATGTGATCGATGGCTTTGTCCATTCATGTATACAGTCATTGATACAAATTCACTACTTTTTTGTTGTAGAAAATCACCCACTAATGTACAAGTAGGAACTCATTCTGCTCCAATTCCCCTCCCAACTCTCAGTTGCCCAATCCAGGGTTTTTCAAAAACCTCTCCTCTGGGATCCCTAGCCGTTCCATGCCTTTGAACTATTCCACAGCTGGCACACCTTATTTAACTCGTCAACTAATTATCAAGTCCTTGAATAGGTGTACCAGGTGAGCTAGTTCAAGGCTAGATCAAAATTGTGAAATGTGTGGGTGTCCCTGAGGAGAGGTATGAAAACCACTGCCTTCAATCAAGCCCTCCTAGAGAGGAACAAAGGAAAGCAGAGGTAGGTAGTCAACCAGGCCCACTTAAGACCCAGGACATTCAAATCTGGCCACTAATTTCCTACTGCAATCACTTCATCAATGGAATTAGGCTAAATCGCAGTAGCTAATGACCATTTGAACGTAACAAAATGCAGTGGACCCTCATAAAACCAGCATCCAAATCAAACTCTGTGAATACTCATCAGTTGGAAAAACCAGACTACACTTTTGGTGATCTTCATTCAAATTGGCATTTTTCTCTTCTTTTCACGTATGTCAGATGACTTCAGACCAAGGTCACTAGGTGTTTACAGAGAATTAATGACATATCTCCAGTGAATATGCTGGTTTGTTTATGAAGGAAACATGAGAGAGGTATACAGTAACATGGCTACTCAGCGCTAGATGAGCTAGCTTATCATTCTGACCTACTTTATGAATGGGATGGAGACAGATAATGCCTGTCCTCTAAATAGCTAATAACTAGCCAAATTGCTTCATGTACATTAGCCTGTATCTGAAGTATTATAAATACGTTTATTTCAAACAACCCAATAGCCAAGGACAGTTCGGAGGTGGATGTACTGTATGTATGTACAATGCTTCTGAAACAAGTAGTGCTTTTTGTGTTGTTGTACTGAAATGAATTTTCACAAGAGGAATCCTCATAGGAAATGTGATGGATGAAGACAATGGGCTACGGATATCATATCATATGGTGCGCTGCCTCTTCAGTCTGCACGTAGCATGTAGCCAAGGAGGGCTGCCTGAATGCTTGCTGCCTCCTCATTAAAATGGATGACAGATCAGTCTGCACACTGCACTGCAGTCCCGGCCACATCCATTTCACCTATTAACATCTGCACTCCCCAGTCTCCCTCCCTGCTAAACCACCAGTGAAATGGCCTCCTCTCCTCAGCTGCAGACAATGAGATAACCAGGCAGTAGTGAACAGAACAAGAAAAGTAGAGAACGAGAGAGAGCGAGAGAGACAGAAACAGATTTGGAGATTGGAGAAAAGGAATGGCTGCTGCCGAGCTGAGGTGAGGAAAAGCTGCATCAGAAAAAAAAAGAAAGATGGCTGCTGCCGAGCAGAGGAAAAAATGCAGCAGAGGAAAGAGAATCGCAGGGCCTAAGTGCAAGAATACGGCCAATAAAAGCAAAGCTGTCTGACATAGAAAAAATGATATTTAATGCAGAGAGATGAAAAATACTGTACTGTATACATATTGACGCCCAGCTATATTAACCCCAGTTTCATGTATATGCTGTTCTCACCACTACCCCTTTCAAGTGCACATACAGTACATCTACCTACAGAGTAACTCACATTAGGAAACACAGCAGTAGAAAGAAACATGAAACAGTCCTCACCCTGTGATCTGTAGCCAGCCTGTCCCCAGCCAACCACTACTGTAGTCACAAAACCACCTTCCTTCCTTCCTGCTACCACACAGTCAGTCAGGCACAACAACCACCCCCCCTTTCCTGCAGAAAAAAAAAGCCATTTCCCAAAGCAGGCAGGGCCCAAAAAGAGGCAGTGAGATGGAGGTGGTGTGATCCCGATCAGTCATCCATTTCCTCCTGTCCTGCACCATCACCAGCTGACTGACAATGACCCTGTGCTGTGAGACAGGCCTCCAGAGTTGCAGTCTCATCCCCTCTCCCCTGCCTGAGCACTGCTCTCTCTGCCTCTGCCTTCAGCGAGGTGGCCAGCCCTGCTTGCCCCACATCCCACAGCCTACACCCTGTATCCCATAGCCTAAACCCCCACACCCAGTGTACTGTACCACCACCATACTGCTGGGGATCGATAGTGCCTTTCTGCAGCCTCCTCTGCTAGGCTACAGCCTTCTAGTTTGGCTGCCATTATTAAGCAGCCAGGGAAGCTCTCTCTCCCCCTGTAGCACAGAGCCGGCATTGTTCCTCAGCCCTCTGTCTGCTGGCTCAAACCTGTTTCAGCCGGTTCCGGTCACCACACATAAAGCCTGCTCTGCTGCAGTACAGCTACACACACACAGACAGGCAGAAAGAGACACAGCTAGCGCCCACTTCTCAGGCTGATCACAGAGCACTGATACTGCACCATTTTGACCTGAAATACAACATCTGGATGTGGTTAAAAGATAACAGATGATTAAAAAGGTAATAGTTTTCTGGGCTCAAAATACAAAAGGTTTGAAGAGATCCTTGTCCAAAACAAATCTGGAATCCAGGTCATTACCCCAGCAACAAAAAAACAGCTAGGCCTCGAGAGTACAAACCATAACATCCTCCTCTGGGTTGTGCAACGGGACAAAACACACACGCAGTTAGAAATCTAACTCTGTTACAGATACAAAACGAGATGGCAGGAAAAAAGCACACAGCTCAAAACACAGACAATAATACAGCCTGAATCCGGATGGCTTATTATGTGAGTCATGACAGTTACGATTCCTGGTCTGGGATGAGGACGTGCCACAACGCTGGGTGAAAATGGAGAGGGAGGAGGCTGAAGCAGCCATGACAGAGTAGTAGTAGTGGTAAAAACCTTGGTCTATACGTGGCCTGCTTGTCTGCATGAGCCCCAGTGTTTTAGTACAGCCCTCGGCTGAGCTGGTGAGGGTCTCTCCACCTCTATCCTCTCTATTCCATGCCCATGGTTCCCTAATCTCTGTCCTAGAGAGGCTGATCTTTGTCATGATAATCCCTGTAGCCTCAGGCAATTGAGCATCCCATCCGTCTGTCTGTGATAAATGACAAGGAAAACAAAGGGCCATCATGATGGCACACACCCTATCCCTGTCACAGGCACAATACATGCAGACACACACAATATATATATATAATATATATGTATCTGATATAGATATATATATATATAGATATATCTCTATATATCTATCTATATATAGATAGATAGATAGATAGATATACACACAAATACTAGGGGAGGAAAAGGAGATTGTGCCATACCCTTGTGATCCCCTGACTCTGATTTTCCACTAAGAGAGGAGAAATCTTCCTGTTGAGGCCTGCTTCATACACACAGAGTCAATCCAGACTAGCAGCCCCCATCCTGACAGGCAGCCCCCTATAAACAGTGCTGTGCCTCTGCTCTGTGGCTGCAGTAGGTCAGCCAGTCCAGGCTGCTCCCTCCAGATGAAGCCGAGCGCTGCATGGAAAACGGGGGCAGTGTTCGACAGGCGAATCAGGCCTTTTGTCTATGCATGTATGTGCAGGGTAAGGGGGTGAGGGGACTCTCCAGGCTCTCTCGGCTACGGCAGGGAGCAGCAGCTGGTGCAGGAAGGAGAGGAGAGGGGGAAAGGAAAATATAGAAATATGAGAAGAGGGCACAAAGAAAAGGATACCAAGAAATCTCCTAAATCTCTCTTGACCAATGACAAATATAGGCTAAATATTGACTTGAAGAAAATAGGGCCTAGTATGGTCTGTGCAGTCTGCATATTGTAGAGATATTGTCATCAATTGATACTGATAGGCTACTTACTCAAATAATTTAACAAAGGCTCACTTTGTACATGGTACTGCATAATGCAATTATTTAAAACCATGTTCTTTCTGAGTAATTACAAAGATAAATAGCAGACTATAGGCTAACTACTTTAAAAAGACAGCACATTATTGTTTATGTTATTTAACAGATCCTCACAAGGCCCGGGCCTGTACCTATAAAGTCATCAACCCAAACCCCAGATTCAGACAATTCATCAACCAACACGTGAACAATAGATTATTACCTACCTGGGTAGTGGGTATGGTGACAGATTAGCACATAGCTGTCTCTCTGCAGAATGTTTTTTTTTATATATGACAGCAGCTCACTCTCAGACAATGAAGTCATGGGTAGCCCCTTCTGTAATAGGTTCAGCACCTTTCCATCAGCAACACATCAAAATGCAAAGGCAATCAGACTGCATTTTATCTAAGAGGGGGATATAAACTGCCCTGCTCCAGACTGTTGTTTCCAGATGTTGAACATGTATGTTCATAATAAAGAAAGGCCTATAAAATACCCCCCCTGCTCACTGCTCTCCGGTGAAGTCTATTCTTTTCTGAGCTGAGCAGAGCAGAGGTTGCTGCTCAGTGCTGCCCACCCCCAAGATTGCCATTGTCACGTGATGAGAAATATTGCCTTGACGCTTGATCATAACGATATCTCAAGTCAGCAGATCAGCCATGTAGTACCTATTATAATGTAGACAAATCAATATTGGAACGTTACGTATGTAAGGTCGTAGGTATCAGACGTTTATTTTATGGATACTTTGTTTTGACAAGATGTGATGACGTTGAAAATCAGAACACAGTTTTCTCACACCCAGAATGCATTTCGCGGTCGTTCAAACGTGTAAAAATAAATAACGCTTTCTTCGGGGAAATATTGATCGTCTTGTTGGCGGTGTCATCACCGATACATTTCAAGGAGCATTCGTTACGAGTCTCGTTTTTATTTTATTTTTTAAATCTGATATATTTGATATAAGTGAACTGCGCTAGCTAACTGGCTAGTTTCTTCTAAGAGCTGCACTTAATCATCAGCTAAATCCATGCAAAGAAATCATCTCGTCCATAGTTCAATGTCATACTATACTTACACGCATCCTCCGTGATTAAAACGGTCATTAATTATTAGGAATGCTGGCTTTGTGTAACTACATTAGAAACGTAAATACTCGAAAGTATTCTGTTGGAATCTTTTGGCAAAATGTATTTTTGGATAGAGCTGTAGACTTGAGTGTCAGTTCCTGATGTGTGTCAGTCATGTATCAACTCAGCACTCCATCACCGTTACAATTGTTCATATTTTCAGCTTGGCAATTATTTTTTAGCATTTGCTTGTTTTCAGAGTTATGCAGCAGCATAATAATGCAGAATTTAATTCAACAGTTTTTTTTTTACATCCTTTGTGCTGCACCTTTGGACTTGATAGATCAATTAATCAATCACATGTATTTATAAAGCCATTTTTATATCAGCAGAGAGCACAAAGTGGTGTACAGAAACCCAGCCTAAAACCCCAAACAGCAAGCGATGCAGATGTTGAAGCACTTCATTGTAGAAGCGCTACAAATGGAAAAACATGTGGTGTTTTTTATTACAAGAATAAGGAATCTGAAAATGGTTGTGGCAAAAGTCTTTAATGATCTCTGTTCCTATGTGACACCTTTGTTAACCGGAGGTCTTTCCTTGATGGGCTACTACACTAGATCATTTTGTCAAAACGATATATGGCTTTCCTATGACATCATGTGACCTTTTCATCATATTTTCCTTCAGGTCTTTTTGGCTATTGTTGTTCATATTGGTCTTCATTTTTGAGGAAATGCAGTTTATTTAAATTCACGTAACAAAATGTATCCCCCCCATTTTGTTTGACTACTTGTACATAGGCTACATGGGAAGTAACCATTTAAAAAAGTTACTTTGTAAAGTTATTCAAACAATATCTGTGTTTGAATATAACACTTGTCTTGCTTCAATTAAGGTTTTTACACACGTATCAATATAATTATTTCATGTGCAAGGTAGCTATCATTTTGTCATTATTTCAACAAGTGTGATTTCATTTCAGGTAGTTGAATGGAAGGACACCTCATATTTCATATTTGACTCATCCTACCAGTCAGCGATGTGACAGTCAACAGAGGTTTTAATTAACACTTGCTGCCCCTTAAATTACCCGTATTACCCATTAAAACGCCACCGTGGACATGTATCAAAAAGAGGACGAATGAAATGTGGGGCTTTTTTAGTCATGTTTGCAAATGTCAAGTAATTGTAGTTCTTCTCAACAATGTACATGGGATCCTGTAATATGACTCCCATCTAGCCTGCTCCAAGCGATTAGAGGGCGCCGCTATGTAATATGAATATACAGTATATTTGACTCTTGCAAAAACACAATTGCTACATTCAAACCTCTAAAGTGTGTTGAAATGAATATCCGCTAAATTCACTCAACACTGCCATCTAGTGTCCATGCTAGACAGATACAAAGTGTCCGTACAGCCTTCTACAACGTCACTTATCTCATATGTTGGTCAGCTAGTGGGAAATCAATCAACTCGTCGTGACATGTGTCGTGATCGATGGTTGTCATTGATGCCGCATTCACAACAACTGGGACTCGGAAAAATACGAGGTCAAATCATGACGTAAGTGATCTTCAGGTCGGGAAGTTGGAGCTCTAGGAAGAGGCCCGAGTTGGATGACCGTCAAATCTATTTTTTTTCAGTCGGAGCTCGTTTTTTTCCGAGTTACCAGTTGCTTTGAACGCCTTGATGTCGGAAGTCGGAGTTATCCGAGTTCCCAGTTGTTTTGGACGCGGCATAAAATACCGATGACGTAACAAGTGATCGTTCAAATGACAGCTAATAATTACGTGTGACCTGAGTTGACTGTGATGCCTATGGCATGAGTAGATGAGCCGGTCTCTGTCTGTCTTACTTTCTACGTGATCATTATCTTATCATTATTCAGGCTATTGAATGGCTGACAGCTGCAGAAGTGTTCATGCCAATATCTGGTCACAAACATCTGACTGTATCGTGAGACATATGTTCTAATAAATATTCAATGTGACTCATATTTCTACTTTTCTATTAGTATATTCTAGGACATTGTGAAAAGAGAATGAAGACAAAACATTACATAGAACATCTCCGGAAACAAGTTGTTACATTGACTAAAAAATAACTGACAATATGTGAAACATTGCCAAAGACTCCAGCCACCCAAGTCAAACACTATTCTCTCTGCTACCGCAAGGCAAGCTGTGTTGGTCCAAAAGGCTTCTGAACAGCTTCTACCCCCAAGCCATAAAACTGCTGAACAGCTAATCAAATGGCTCCCTGGACTATTTGCATTGACCCCCCCCCCCTTTTTTTTAACACTGCTGCTACTTGCTGTTTATTATCTATGAATAGTCACTTTACCACTACCTACATGTACATATTACCTCAATTACCTCGACTAACCCCGCACATTGACTCGGTACCGGTACCCCCTGAATACACAGCCTCGTTATTGTTATTTTATTGTTGCTCTTTATGTTTTTTTTTATTTAAATAACTCTTATTTTTCTTCAAACTGCATTGTTGGTTAAGAGCTTGTAAGGGCTTGTAAGTAAGCATTTCACAGTAAGGTCAACCTACACCTGTTTGATGTGATGTGATATGCTCAGATCTGACTAACTCATGATCTATGTGCACAAAAACCTTATTTCTCTCAAATGTTGTGCATTTGTTTACATCCATGTTAGTGAGCATTTTTCCTTTGCCAAGATAATCCATCCACCTGACAGGTGTGGCATATCAAGAAGCTGATTAAACAGCATGATCATTACACAGGTGCAACTTGTGCTGGGGATAATAAAAGGCCACTCCAAAATGTGCAGTTTTGTCACACAACACATTGCCACAGATGTCTTAAATTTTGAAGGAGCGTGCAATTGGCATGCTGACTGCAGGAATGTCCACCAGAGCTGTTGCCAGACAATTTCATGTTAATTTCTCTACCAACGTCGTTTTAGAGAATTTGGCAGTATGTCTAACTGGCCTCACAACCACCGATCATGTGTAACCACGCCAGCCCAGGACCTCCACATCTGGCTTCTTCACCTGCGGGATCGTCTGAGACCAGCCAACTGGACAGCTGACAAAACTGAGGAGTATTTCTGTCAGTAATGAAGCCCTTATGTGGGGAAAAACTCATTCGGATTGCCTGGCTCCTCAGTGGGTGGGCCTATGCATTCCCAGCCCCACCCATGGATGTGCCCCTGCCCAATCATGTGAAATCCAAAGATTAGGGCCTAATTAATTTATTTCAATTGACAGATTGACAGATTTCAATATGAACTGTAACTCAGTAAAATTGTTAAAATTGCTGCATTGTTGCTTTTATATTTTTGTTCAGTATAGTTCCATCGGAGCCTGACTTTTTCCTATGGCCCAAACTGACTCATAATGTTTCCACTTATAGGTTTATTCTCTTGATGTCATCCAATGAGGAAGAGCTGAGTACCAGGCCAACTCACCAACTTCCTGCGGGGCTTTCCTGAGATGTGACAATGCCCCCGGGCACCACTCAACCTTATCAGACCAAATGTTATCTGTATGTACCTTCAAAAGACCGGCGGGTGGACAACGGATCTGTCAACACTAATCCTCTATTACTTTACCTCTGCAATGATCTGTATGTCAATACAGGATATGAATGTCATCATTCGAGTATGAATGTTTCACAAGGATGTGTACTTACAGTAATAGATTTAATTGAATGAAATAACATGGACATGTTTTTGTACACGTTGTTGATCTTTCCTATATTCACGGATGCAGATTCCATAATATCATTTCTGCATGGTAACCAACCAATGGTTGTGTGGGTCATTCATTCATCATTGTGTCTAAATTAATGAACACAAGTCAAACCACTTTTGTTTGTTAGCCTTGACCCTACAGTACCATTCCTGGCACCTGTTGTCAGCTGTGTTTCTACCAGTCTCCAATATAAAACCTCTTTCAGCTGTGTTCGTTCCGGTCTCCAATATAAAACCTCTTTCAACTGTGTTCCTACCGGTCTCCAACATAAAACCTCTTTCAGCTGTGTTCCTACCGGTCTCCAATATAAAACCTCTTTCAGCTGTGTTCCTACCGGTCTCCAATATAAAACCTCTTTCAGCTGTGTTCCTACCGGTCTCCAATATAAAACCTTCTTTCAGCTGTGTTCCTACCGGTCTCCAATATAAAACCTCTTTCAGCTGTGTTCCTACCGGTCTCCAATATAAAACCTCTTTCAGCTGTGTTCCTACCGGTCTCCAATATAAAACCTCTTTCAGCTGTGTTCCTACCGGTCTCCAATATAAAACCTCTTTCAGCTGTGTTCCTACCGGTCTCCAATATAAAACCTTCTTTCAGCAGTATATGTTTATTTATTTAACTAGGCAAGTCAGTTAAGAACAAATTCTTATTTTCAATGACGGCCTAGGAACAGTGGGTTAACTGCCTTGTTCAGGGGCAGAACGACAGATTTTTACCTTGTCAGCTCGGGGATTTGAACTTGCAACCTTTCGGTTCTTAGTCCAACGGTCTAACCACTAGGTTTCGAATTGAAACCCATTGTGAGAGTCTTAACACTTGGACAGAAGTTAGTGTGTCACCGGATAGGTGCGGCTGGTCTTATTCACATCCAGTGGAATAGAACTGCAATTACTAAATAGCTATTGGTGTAACGTTTAGTTTGTTTCTAATGTGGGTGATGAAATGAATTCTATTCTACTCTAATGTATTCCATTTAATTTGATTCTACTCTAGGCCTACTCTACTCTACTGAAAGGGGATGATACATCAGATGCACAGCTGAATGCATTCAACTGAAATGTGTTTTCCGCATTTAACCCAATCTCTCAGAGAGTTGTTGCAGGGGCTACCTTAATCGACATCATCGGCACCTGGGGAGCAGTTGTTGGGGGTTAACTGCCTTGCTCAAGGGCAGAACAGCAGATTTTTCCACCTTGCCTGGCTCAGGGATTCAAACCACTGACCCCACGCTCTTTACCGCTAGGCTACCTAATGTTTTCAATTTGATTTTATTATTCTCTACTCTCGTCTCTTATATTGTTGTCACACCCTGACCTTAGTATTCTTTGTTTTCTTTATTATTTTGGTTAGGTCAGGGTGTGACGAGGTTGATATATGTGTTTTTGTCCTGTCTAGGGTTTTTGTATGTTTATGGGGTTGTATCTAGTCTAGGTGTTTTTATGTCTATGGTTGCCTAGATTGGTTGTCAATCAGAGGCAGCTGTTTATCGTTGTCTCTGATTGGGGACCATATTTAGGTAGCCATATTCCTTGGGTATTTTGTGGGTTAGTGTCTATGTAAAGTTGCCTGTGTCAGCACCAGTGTTTATAGCGTCACGGTCGTTTTTGTTAGTTTGTTTAAGTGGTCTTCCTTTAATAAAGAGGAAAGTATTCTCATCACGTTACAATGAACGTGACAACTGTACTATACAGTCGTGGCCAAAAGTTTTGAGAATGACACAAATATTAATTTCCACAAAGTTTGCTGCCTCAGTTTGTATGATAGCAATTTGCATATACTCCAGAATGTTATGAAGAGTGATCAGATGAATTGCAATTAATTGCAAAGTCCCTCTTTGCCATGCAAATGAACTGAATCCCCAAAAAACATTTCCACTGCATTTCAGCCCTGCCACAAAAGGACCAGCTGACATCATGTGAGTGATTCTCTCGTTAGGTGTAAGTGTTGACGAGGACAAGGCTGGAGATCACTCTGTCATGCGGATTGAGTTTGAATACCAGACTGGAATCTTCAAAAGGAGGGTGGTGCTTGGAATCATTGTTCTTCTTCTGTCAACCATGGTTACCTGCAAGGAAACACGTGCTGACATCATTGCTTTGTACAAAAAGGGCTTCACAGGCAAGGATATTACTGCCAGTAAGATTGCACCTAAACCATCCATTTATCGGATCATCAAGAACTTCAAGGAGAGCGGTTCAATTGTTGTAAAGAAGGCTTCAGGGCGCCCAAGAAAGTCCAGCAAGCGCCAGGACCGTCTCTTAAAGTTGATTCAGCTGCGGGATTGGGGCACTACCAATACAGAGCTTGCTCAGGAATGGCAGCAGGCAGGTGTGACTGCATCTGCACACACAGTGAGGCAAAGACTTTTGGGGGATGGCCAGGTGTCAAGAAGGGCAGCAAAGAAGCCACTTCTCACCAGGAAAAACATCAGGGACAGACTGATATTCTGCAAAAGGTACAGGGATTGGACTGCTGAGGACTGGGGTAAATTTTCATTTTCTCTGATGAATCCCCTTTCCGATTGTTTGAGGCATCCGGAAAAAAGCTTGTCCGGAGAAGACAAGGTGAGCGTTACCATTAGTCCTGTGTCATGCCAACAGTAAAGCATCCTGAGACCATTCATGTGTGGGGTTGCTTCTCAGCCAAGGGAGTGGGCTCACTCATAATTTTGCCTAAGAACACAGCCATGAATAAAGAATGATACCAACACATCCTCCGAGAGCAACTTCTCCCAACCATCCAGGAACATTTTGGTGATGAACAATGCCTTTTCCAGCATGATGGAGCACCTTGCCATAAGGCAAAAGTGATAAATAAGTGGCTCGGGAAACCAAACATCAATATTTTGGATCCATGGCCAGGAAACTCCCATTGAGAACTTGTGGTCAATCCTCAAGAGGAGGGTGGACAAACAAAAACCCACAAATTCTGACAAACTCCAAGCATTGATTATGCAAGAATGAGCTGCCATCAGTCAGGATGTGGCCCAGAAGTTAATTGACAGCATGCCAGGGCGGATTGCAAAGGACTTCAAAAAGAAGGGTCAACACTGCAAATATTGACTCTTTGCATCAACTTCATGTAATTGTCAATAAAAGCCTTTGACACTTATGAAATGCTTGTAATTATACTTCAGTATTCCATAGTAACATCTGACAAAAATATATAAAGACACTGAAGCAGCAAACTTTGTGGAAATTAATATTTGTGTCATTCTCAAAACTTTTGGCCACGACTGTACTCTACTCTACTATACTATACTGGACTATACTCTACTGTACTCTACCGTACTCTACTGTACTATACTCTACTGCACTCTACTGGACTCTGCTATACTCTACTGTACTCTACTGTACTATACTGTACTCTACTATACTCTAATATACTCTACTGTACTCTACTCTACTGTACTACAGGCCTAGTGGTTACTCTACTGTACTACAAGCCTAGTGGTTAGAGCCTTGGGCCAGTAACCAAAAGGTTTCTGGATTGAATCCCCGAGCTGACAAGGTACAAATTTGTCGTTCTGCCCCTGAACAAGGCAGTTAACCCACTGTTCCCCGGTAGACCGTCATTGTAAATAAGAATTTGTTCTTAACTGACTTGCCTAGTTAAATATAAAAAAATACTATACTGTATTACATTTTGTTTTATTTGTTCTACTCTGGGCCTACTCCCCTCCATTCCACTCTACTCCACTCTACCCCACTCTACTCTAGGCCTACTCCACTCCACTCTACTCCACCACTCTAGGCCTACTCCACTCCTCTCTACTCTACTCTACTCTACTCTACTCTACTCTACTCTACTCTACTCTACTCTACTCTACTCTACTCTACTCTACTCTAGGCCTACTCCACTCCAATCTATACCACTCTACTCCACTCTCCCCCACTCCACTCTACTCCACTCCACTCTACTCTACTCTACTCCACTCTACTCTAGGCCTACTCCACTCCAATCTACACCACTCCTCTCCACTCCACTCTACTCTACTCTACTCCACTCTACACCACTCTACTCTAGGCCTACTCCACTCCACTCTACTCCACTACTCTAGGCCTACTCCACTCCTCTCTACTCCACTCTACTCTACTCCACTCTACTCTAGATCTACTCCACTCTACTCCACGCCACTATACTCCACTCTACTCCACTCCACTCTAGGCCTACTCCACTCTACTCCACTCCACTCTACTCTACACTTCTCTACTCTACTCTACTCTACTCTACTCTACTCTACTCTACTCTACTCCACTCCTCTCCTCTCCTCTCCTCTCCTCTCCTCTCCTCTCCTCTCCCCTCTACTCCACTCTACTCTACTCTACTCCACTCCTCTCTACTCCACTCTACTCTACTCTACTCCACTCTTCTCTAGGCCTACTCCCCTCTACACCACTCTACTCCGCTCCACTCCACTCTACTCTACTCTACTCTACTCCACTCCACTCTACTTTAGGCCTACTCTACTCTACTCTACTCTACCCTACTCTACTCTACTCTACTCTACTCTACTCTACTCTACTCTACTCTACTCTACTCTACTCTAGGCCTACTCCACTCCACTCTACTCTCCTCTACTCTACTCCAGTCTAGGCCTACACTACTCTATCTAATCCACTCCATTTAGTTGTATTATATTCTAATCTAGCATAGGCATACTGTAACTGGTCACCAGAACACAGGGCATGACACTGGCCATCACACAGCCTAGTGGAGAACTGGCATAATGTAACTGGTCACCAGAACACAGGGCATGACACTGGCCATCACACAGCCTAGTGAAGAACTGTAATAAGTAATATGAATGAATAACCTGCTGTAAGGGGAAGCAATTAACTGCCTGTTATTAATAACAGACTGTCGCAAATGGCACCCTATTTGCTACATAGTGCACTACCCCTTATAGGGAATATATAGGAAATAGGTTGCCACTTGGAATGTCCCAGGCTATACAGGCTCTGCAAAGAGGAAAAAACAACCCGTCAATGTTAATGAAATGACGCTGACGTGCAAATGCAATCTCTACACACACATTATCCAGGCGTGTTTCCTAATGGCAGGTTATCACAATTTGTCACATTTTCAGTTAACATCATGGGTGTATATTTTTTTTTTTAAGGATCTCTGACGTATAACACTCAGGAAAGGCATTTAACTTTCAACGTCGCCTACTTCAGAGCTATCGCCCTTATGGAGTCACTCCCGTATAACTTCGCAAAGACAACAAACTTGAAGGTCGGTCGCGGTATTATATAAATGAACTGATTATGGAAGACCACCATTAGTTTAGGAATTTTTCGACTGGACGGATATACAGCCAATAAGGATTATAATACCTTATTATAACGCTTGCTCCTCTCTCTGCGATATAATGGGCGACCTGTGCCATGCATGGACCTACAAACCTTCCTTATCGATTGCTATTATATTGGTATCAATTTTATGTATGGTGCATTGTTCAGAGAATACTGGAGCCATTGGAAAAGTGTTCCCACGAGGGAATCACTGGGCAGTAGGTAAGATACCTATTATTGTTGCTATTTATATTACAGAATAATATATTATTATTTATAATACAATTACAAAGTGTTATTATTGTTATGATCTACTTCGGTTTTTGAGATTCTGCTGGATAGATGAAAATTTTGTTTCGAGATAAATAAATAAAAATAACGATGGGAAACCACTGCACAAACCATGTTTAATGATGTAACAATTTTCTGATTGAATTGTTGAGCTGATGTATATATATAAAAAAATAGGACTTAATGTGGACAGCCGAATGTTGCCTTTGTTTCGATTAATCACCTTGGTTACCCAGAAAAATGAGTATTCTATTTGGTGGGCAAGTTACATTTCCTGTGAAAAGTTTAGTTGAAATGTTCCTGGGCGAGAAAGCTCAGAGCAAACGAAGACATTGTGACGCAGGACATCGGTTGTTCAAATAACAACCCAGCGTTGGATTGTCTTACTCTCCAAACCAGAATTGGACTCAAAAGAACACTTAACTTCAATATTCAATCTTCCTCAATGTCCATCCGTACATTATTTATGTATAAACCTTTTTTATTAGGTCACTTGATGGGGAAGAAAAGCCTTGACAGTCTCTCTGGATCAGAAGATAGCAGCAACAGGGACAATATACCGTCTTCAGAGGAAGACACGCTGTTGGATAGATATGTGCAGCCGTCCAAGCTGGTGCAAGGCTTCATCAGGACTCTCTGGGGACTGGAGAACAAGAGGCAGAACCAGACCCAGAGACAGGGACAGGAACATGTTCTCTCTCGAATGGGGGTACTCAAGACCACAAAGTGGGAAGAGACAGATAGACACCGATACCTCAAACAGGTTAGTAATGGTGAGAGGTTAGTGTCAATTAGGTGAATGTTGTTCCTCCGGTCTTTCCCTTTATAGTATGTAGCCTATGTATTCATCACATCCCCTAATATCCAGTAGGCTATTTATCAGAATATAAATGTTTGACTTCATTCTTAACTTAACGTTTGAGTTCAGTAGAAACAAACATATTTATGAAGTATAATTATTTAAAAACGCATGTTTATGAAGACTGATTATTTAAAACCGGTAATGATATTTTATTGCAGGTTTACGTGGTTCAGGTATGAGTGCTAAATTGTTGTATTTCTGCGTTTCCTCTCCGTAGCTGACAGACCTCATTCGATTGGCTTTCAACATGAAGGAGAACACTATCTTCAACTGAAGACGGGCAGTCAGCTCTAGTCTGCAGCTGTCCTATGATGAACGGCACTACACGCCTCAGAGACTCAGTTCGAGTCGTTGCATCCAGCGCACCTGTTCACAATATTTTGAAAACAATATAGCCTATATTAGAGTTGACTTTATATGATATATAATAACATAATTATCATAATAATTACATGACGTCATCTACTATTTATTGTATCCTACTCAAAACACTACTCCCCCCCCCCCCCCCCCCCCCCAACAACAACAATGTGTAAAGAACATTGAATAAATCTGAAATTGTTGTGATAACTGCATTGTGGATATCTGAGTGTTCCTTTACATAACCATACAGAGGTATCCAAAACAAACATTAAAAAAATACTTGATAAAATATTGAATTTGGCCTTTATTACCATAACCCATAGAAACACATTGAATGACACATTCATAAATGGCAAATAAGACAGTCCAAAAGTAAATAATGAGGAATAAAGGTTTTGAAGTGTCTATACCTCCTACTTCCATAAAACTGTTTTAATGTACTGGTTACCTTCAGATGAGTCCCATAGGTTCAGTCAAACCGTTCGGATGCTACAGACGTTTTCATGAGAAGACTGATTTTCGGGATGTCTCGTGCTCTGAACAACACCGCTCTATCTCTGTCACCTTTCACCGCAGATGTGAACGTGTTACAAACAACAGATATCGCTAGCTTAAACTGGCAGTATTTTGATGGGGATTTTTATTATGTTACTTAGATAATCGACTCTAGGAGGTATATAATACTATAGTACTGTATGTACTTCATTTTCAACTGACAACGGGTGAAGAAGTGCAGAGGCAACATATTCACCACAAGATGGCAGACAAGCGTCTCATCAGAGCCTGTTCATAGTTACGACTGCGTTCCCCATTCCACTTTCTAATAAAGACATTTTTAATTATATCATCTTTTTTGATTTTTACAAAATGTTTATCCATCTATCCCATATTTAAATCTGACAACTGATATGCATCCTTACATTTCTCTAAACTACCTAAGATACTCAAAGTTTAAAATATAAGCTTCCGTATCAATGAAGTTAGTTCTTAAAGCTATTCAATTTCTGTTAGAAGTTTTCGGGCAACAATTTGGCAATCACTACGATTAGGCTATATTTTGACAAAGGACAAAATACTGGCTTGTATCTTCAGTGAGCCAGCAATACATAAATCTAATGACAAGCTGATCTTCGTGAGGCATAATGTGCAGACAGACAGTTATTACGTTCCAAATGGCACCCTACTCCCTATACAGTGCACTACTTTAGACCAGAGCCCTATCGGAAAGTAGTGCACCATATAGAAAATAGGATGCTATTTGGGACGTAAAACAGTGTGTAAGGAAGGACTCATGCCTCTCTACTCAGCTGTCCCCTGACAACAATGGCCTCAATTATCTGCTCCAGACTTTCTCACAATGAGAAATCGTAATTGGAACAATTTAATTTGGTTAAGGCGCATCCTGTTGGCATAAACCAGGCTTGTTCTCCATTCTGTTTTCTCCCCTCATTTGTCATAGATAATAGTAGATGATATTAGTAGATAATAGTAGATAGTAGATAATAGTAGATAGTAGATAATAGTAGATACAGGGCCTTGTAAAAGTATTCATCCCTTTGGCGTTTTTCCTAATTTGGTTGCATTACAACCTGTAATTTAAATTGATTTTTATTTGGATTTCATGTAATGGACATACACAAAGTAGTCCAAATTGGTGAAGTTAAATGGAAAAAAATGACTTGTTTCAAAATATTTAAAAAATATTTAAAAAAGGAAAAGTGGTGCGTGCTTATGTATTCACCCCCTTTGTATATGTATTCACCCCCTTTGTATATGTATTCACCCCCTTTGTATATGTATTCACCCCCTTTGTATATGTATTCACCCCCTTTGTATATGTATTCACCCCCTTTGTATATGTATTCACCCCCTTTGTTATGAAGCCCCTAAATAAGATCTGGTGCGACCAATTACCTTCAGAAGTCACATAAATAGATAAATAAAGTCCACCTGTGTGCGATCTTAGTGTCACATGATCTGTCACTTGATCTGAGTATATATATATATATATATATATATATATACACTGCTCAAAAATATAAAGGGAACACTAAAATAACACATCCTAGATCTGAATGAATGAAATATTCCTATTAAATACTTTTTTCTTTACATAGTTGAATGTGCTGACAACAAAATCACACAAAAATTATCAATGGAAATCAAATTTATCAACCCATGGAGGTCTGGATTTGGAGTCACACTCTAAATTAAAGTGGAAAACCATACTACAGGTTGATCCAACATTAATGTAATGTCCTTAAAACAAGTCAAAATGAGGCTCAGTAGTGTGTGTGGCCTCCACATGCCTGTATGACCTCCATACAACGCCTGGGCATGCTCCTGATGAGGTGGCGGATGGTCTCCTGAGGGATCTCTTCCCAGACCTGGACTAAATCAGCCGCCAACTCCTGGACAGTCTGTGGTGCAACGTGGCATTGGTGGATGGAGCGAGACATGATGTCCCAGATGTGCTTAATTGGATTCAGGTCTGGGGAACGGGCGGGCCAGTCCATAGCATCAATGCCTTCCTCTTGCAGGAACTGCTGACACACTCCAGCCACATGAGGTCTAGCATTGTCTTGCATTAGGAGGAACCCAGGGCCAACCACACCAGCATATGGTCTCACAAGGGGTCTGAGGATCTCATCTCGGTACCTAATGGCAGTCAGGCTACCTCTGGCGAGCACATGGAGGGCTGTGCGGCCCCCCAAAGAAATGCCACCCCACACCATGACTGACCCACCGCCAAACCGGTCATGCTGGAGGATGTTGCAGGCAGCAGAATGTTCTCCACGGCGTCTCCAGACTGTCACGTCTGTCACATGTGCTCAGTGTGAACCTGCTTTCATCTGTGAAGAGCACAGGGTGCCAGTGGCGAATTTGCCAATCTTGGTGTTCTCTGGGAAATGCCAAACGTCCTGCACGGTGTTGGGCTGTAAGCACAACCCCCACCTGTGGACGTCGGGCCCTCATACCACCCTCATGGAGTCTGTTTCTGACCATTTGAGCAGACACATGCACATTTGTGGCCTGCTGGAGGTCATTTTGCCGGGCTCTGGCAGTGCTCCTCCTGCTACTCCTTGCACAAAGGCGGAGGTAGCGGTCCTGCTGCTGGGTTGTTGCCTTCCTACGGTCTCCTCAACGTCTCCTGATGTACTGGCCTGTCTCCTGGTAGCGCCTCCATGCTCTGGACACTACGCTGACAGACACAGCAAACCTTCTTGCCACAGCTCGCATTGATGTGCCATCCTGGATGAGCTGCACTACCTGAGCCACTTGTGTGGGTTGTAGACTCCGTCTCATGCTACCACTAGAGTGAAAGCACCGCCAGCATTCAAAAGTGACCAAAACATCAGCCAGGAAGCATAGGAACTGAGAAGTGGTCTGTGGTTATCACCTGCAGAACCACTCCTTTATTGGGGGTGTCTTGCTAATTGCCTATAATTTCCACCTGTTGTCTATTCCATTTGCACAACAGCATGTGAAACCATGAAGACAAAGGAGCTCTCCTAACTCACGGACCAGGCAAGGAAGGCCATCCCAGTGAACCCCAGTGAACCATGGTGGTGGCAGCATCATGCTGTGGGGATATTTTTCAAAGGCAGGGACTGGGAAACTGGTCAGAATTGAAGGTATGATGGATGATGCTAAATACAGGGACATTCTTGAAGGAAACCTGTTTCAGTCTTCCAGAGATTTGAAACTGGGACGGAGGTTCACCTTCCAGCAGAACAATGACCCTAAGCATACTGCTAAAGCAACACTTGAGTGGTTTAAAGGGAGACATTTAAATGTCTTGGAATGGCCTAGTCAAAGCCCAGACCTCAATCCAATTGAGAATCTGTGGTATGATTTAAAGATTGCTGTACACCAGAGGAACCCATCCAACTTGAAGGAGCTGGAGCAGTTTTGCCTTGAAGAATGGGCAAAAATCCCAGTGGCTAGATGTGCCAAGCTTATAGAGACATACCCCAAATATTTTGCATCTTCAAAGTGGTAGGCATGTTGTGTAAATAAAATGATACAAACCCCCCCCAAAATCTATTTTAATTCCAGGTTGTAAGGCAACAAAATACGAAAAATGCCAAGGGGGTGAATACTTTTGCGAGCTAGTAGATCGTAGATATCATAGTAGATAGTAGATCATAGTAGATCACAGTAGATAATAGAAGACAGTAGATCATAGTAGATAATAGTAGATAGTATATAATTATCACGCCCTGACCTTAGAGAGCTTCTTATGTCTCTATTTTGGTTTGGTCATGGTGTGATTTGGGTGGGCATTCTATGTTCCTTTTTCTATGTTTTGTATTTCTTTGTTTTGGCCGGGTATGGTTCTCAATCAGGGACAGCTGACTATCGTTGTCTCTGGTTGGGAACCATACTTAGGTAGCTTTTTCCCCACCTATGTTTTGTGGGTAGTTATTGTTTAGTGTTTAGTGTTTTCTGCACCTGACAGAACTGTTTCGGTTTCGTTATTCACTGTGTTCTTTTTGTTTCAGTGTTCATTTAAATAAAAGTCATGAACACTTACCACGCTGCGCTTTGGTCCGATTCCTCCTCATCAGACGATTACACCCGTTACAATAATAGGAGATAATAGTAGATAGTAGATAATAGCAGATATCACTGTATAGTAGTTGTTTTATTTCTTTACTTACCTACACACACACACACCTGCCTTTTTTTCCCGCACCATTGGTTAGAGCCTGTAAGTAAGCATTTCACTGTAAGGTTGTATTCGGTGCACATGACAAATAAACTTGGATTTGATTTGATTTGATAATAGTAGATACTAGTAAATCTTAGATTATAGTAGATAATAGTAGATAGTATTAGATAGTAGATAAAAGTAGATAATAGATAGTAGTAGATAATAATAGATAGTAGATAGTAGTAGATAATAGTAGATAGTAGATAGTAGTAGATAATAGTAGATAACAGTAGATAGTAGATAGTAGTAGATAATCATAGATAGTAGATAATAGTAGATAGTAGTAGATAATAGTAGATAGTAGATAGTAGTAGATAATAGTAGATAGTAGTAGATAGTAGATAATAGTAGATAGTAGATAGTAGATAGTAGTAAATAATAGTAGATAGTAGATAGTAGTAGATAATAGTAGATAGTAGTATATAATAATAAATAGTAGATAGTAGATAGTAGTAGATAATAGTAAATAGTATTAGATAATAATAGATAGTAGATAGTAGTAGATAATAGTAGATAGTAGTATATAATAATAATAGTAGATAGTAGTAGATAATAGTAGATAGTAGATAATAGTAGATAGTATATAGTCGATAATAATAGATAGTAGTAGATAATAATAGATAGTAGATAGTAGTAGATAATAGTAGATAGTAGATAGTAGTAGATAATAGTAGATAGTAGATAGTAGTAGATAATAGATAGTAGTAGATAGTAGTAGATAATAGATAGTAGTAGATAATAGTAGATAGTAGTAGATAATAGTAGATAGTAGATAATGTTTACTGTCCTAAATGTGGAGGAAATGACTAATTAAAGGACTGCTGCATTCTTTTAGTAGTGAAATCTAATTTCTAGTTACACTTTGTAACTCAATAAAACATTTTATTGCATTACAAAGTTGAATTAAAATTGATGTAATTGTCATTCAAAAAACAAATATAAACACAAAATACTCTGTTATGCGAAAGTGGAAGAAAAATTCTAACAAAAAGTTAATGAAAAAGACAAATATTCAACCCCCTGAGTCAATACATGCTAGAATCACCTTTGGCAGCGAATCCAGCAATGAGTCTTTTGGGGTAAGTCGCTAAGAGCTTTGTACACCTGGATTGTACAATATTTGCTGATCATTCTTTTTTCAATTCTTCAAGCTCTGTCCAGTTTGTTGTTGATCATTGCCAGACAGACATTTTCAAGTCTTGCCATAGATTTTCAAGCCAATTTAAGTCAAAACTGTAACTAGGCCACACGGGAACATTCACTGTTGTCTTGCTGAGCAACTCCAGTGTAGATTTGTCCTTGTGTTTTAGGTTATTGTCCTGCTGAAAGGTGACTTAGTCTTCCAGTGTCTGTTGGAAAGCAGACTGAACCAGGTTTCCCTCCAGGATTTTGCCTATGCTTAGCTCTATTCCGTTTGTTTTCATTTTAAAAAAACTCCCTGGTCCTCATCGATGACAAGCATACCAATAACATGATGCAGCCACCACCATGCTTGAAAATATGGAGAGTGGTACTCAGTAATGTGTTGTATTTATCACAGGTCAGGTTTTCTCCCGTGAGTGTACTACCTGAGGTTGCCACTGGAGAGCACCCTTGGGTTACATCTGGTATCCAGGTGACCCTCATTGGTCTATTGGGATCACCTGATGGATGACTATTTAGGTTCCTCTGTGGACTGGGTCAGTTGCTCAGGTCTTCTTGCTATGAAGATCTTCCGTAAATATTCTGGATTTACCCGTACCTCTGCCTGCTGTGTTTCTCTGCTCATGGGTCCCAGTTCGTACTAACACTAATATCACAGTATTGGATTTGCCCCAAACATAACATTTTGTATTCAAGACAAAAAGTTTATTTCTTTGCCACATTTTTTGCAGTATTACTTTAGTGCCTTGTTGCAAACAGGAAGCATGTTTTGGAATGTTTTTTTATTCTGTACAGGCTTCCTTCTTTTCACTCTGTCATTTAGGTTAGTATTGTGGAGTAACTACAACGTTGTTTATCCATCCTCAGTTATCTCCTATCACAGCCATTAAACTCTGGAACTGCTTTAAAATTGCAATTGGCATCATGGTGAAAAGCCTGAGTGTTTCCTTCCTCTCCGGAAACTGAGTTAGGAAGGACTCCTGTATCTTTGTCGTGACAGGGTGCATTGATCCATAGCCTAATTAATAACTTCACCATGCTCAAAAGGATATTCAGTGTTTTTGTCTCTCTTTTTTTTTTACCCATCTACCAATCAGTGTCCTTCTTTACCAGGCATTGGAAAACCTCCCTGGTCTTTGTGGTCGAATATGTGCTTGAAATTCAGTGCTCGACTAAGGGGCTTTACAGATAATTGTATGTGTGGTGTGCAGAGATGGGGTAGTCATAAAAAAATAATGTTAACCACTATTATTGCATAGAAAGTGAGTCCATGCAACTTATTTTGTGATTTGTTAAGCACATTTTTACTCCTGAACGTATTTAGGCTTGCCATAACAGTGGTTGAATACTTATTGACTCAAGACATTTCAGGTTTTTATTTTTAATTTAAAAAAAATCTACTTTGACATCATGGGATATTGTGTGAAGATTAGTGACACAAATTGTCAGGATGTAACACCACAAAATGTGGAAAAAGGCAAGGGGGTTGAATACTCTCTGAAGGCACAGGAAGTAGAATTGTCACATGGTCATGTGTTGATGTCGATGGGAAATTAAAAGTATACATTTGACTCAAGTGGAAGTTGAGTCTTAAGAGCTGACTTGGTGAGTTTCAATTGTATTGGCTTGCCGCTAATGATTCACATTACTTTATTGACCAATTGCACACAAGGTCCAAATGAAATTGAACTTCTTCTTTTAACGCAACCCTTCAGAAAGACACACATACACAGGTGTTTTTTAGAGAGGTCAAGGGGGCTGCCACTCTGGACACCTGTTGTTGTGGGGGGTTAAGTGCCTTGCTCAAGTGTACAACAGCAGGCGATGGCATCTAGGATTTGATAGCCATAGATTCTTTGATTGCTTACATATGGCTTTTCAGGCTTGACAATTAATGAAAGAAGGATGAGTTTGCACATTGTCAGCCTGGAGGGTTGATGTAAATATACAGGTTTATTTCCATAATATCATTGACGTACAGAGAGAAACTAATTACAGCAAATTGACATTTGTTCGTTTGTAAAGTCAGCAGCACAAAATGGAAAAATACTGAAAGAAAGGTACCTAAATAAGGGTTGGTAAACAACAATACATACATTGATCCTGGGATGGGATTGTCTTAGCAGAATAACAGAAGAGAATTGTTCAAATAGGGATGGAAATTATGACAAGGAAAGCAGGTTGCGAGCAACATAGACAAACATTTCAATTTTCTACTTTCTCCTCAATGGCATCCTTCATTTTTCATTAAAAGCAGACTGGATGGATCTTGGTGAATCCAAGCATAACACTGACAGTTAAAGTTCATTATAAAATGTGAACATCTGAAATTAGACATGGTTGTTCCTCCTCCAATACTGAGAATTCACAAAAAAACACTGACTGGGACGATGATGTAAACCACTGAAGAAGAAACAATAATCTCGTGGAGTCCTCTAGTCCTCTAGCACAGTGAACTTCCATGTGCACAGACTAGAGCAGCAGCACTGCATGAAGTAGTAGTCTTTAAAGTGTTGGCCCCAGTCAGAGGGACGCAGACAGCATCCATCCATCCTCACCATGTCTTCCCAATAGACTGAATATGCTCCTTAGCCTTCATTCTCAGAGACGCAATACTAGAATTACGAGGATCCGTCTCTTCCATGACTAACTTGTCCATGTACCCAGCCACGGCGCACTGGTATGGGGGTGGAGGAAGAGGGCGCGTAGAACCAATGTGAGGCAGGTTATGGTGTCCGAAACTGGGGGAGTTGAGGAAGGCTGGAGGGGAGTAGCTGGAGGCTCCTGGGAGGCCCTGAGAGGAGCTGGTAATGAAGCCGGGTAGGGACTGCAGTGGGGTGGAGGTGATGGCAGTGCTTAGCCATGGCTCCAGCTGCAGTCCAGAGCCCAAGGACTGGGAAGGGGAGCGGCTGAAGGACAGGAGAGAGGAGGTGTCCTGGAGCTTAATGGAACTCACCTCCAGCTTCTCCTGGCGACGCCACTTGGCCCGACGGTTCTGGAACCACACCTGAGATGGAAGCATCACAATATTCTCATTAGACATTTTAGAATAATAACAACATTCTGATTAGACATTCTGGATCATTACTAAATTCAAAATGAGATATTCTAGAACTCACACATTATGATCAGTTATTCTGGAACCACACAACATTCTGATTAGACATTCTGGAACCACACAACATTCTGATCAGTCATTCTGGAACCACACAACATTCTGATCAGTCATTCTGGAACCATACAACATTCTGATCAGTGATTCTGGAACATTCTGAAGTTCAATATTATGAGAACGGGAAAGGATGATTTCATGCTAAAACAGGATTTCAGGGCCATTTTGAACAAATGACAATATTGAAATAGCCTACATTTAACCCTATCAATGATAACACATCTGTAGGATAGATGAAAGAAAATCAGTCAATCAGGGAGCTTATCTACTGAGATTGACCCTTTGTCAAAACTTGTCATCTTCCAAAAAAATGTTCCTGTGTCAAATCAAATAAACTCAATTGCCTAATTCTCCAAACATGAAGTAAAACTTTGTTCGGCTATTTGAGAAAGAGTTTATTTGCATTTAATATCTATAATGGGAAAACATATTGAAAATTAATGTTGAGTGTCCTCCTTGGTGTAATAAATGAGTTATTGTCATGCAATTAATACATATTGGACATTTTATCGAGAGAAAAAATCGCGTTCAGAATCAAAATACTGTTGAAATTTTTAAAATTGAATTGCTTGATATGACTAACTGAAAATATTAACAAATATAGACTTAATATATATATATATATATATATTTATATATATGTATATATATATTGATGGCTACATGTTTTAAATAAATTGAGAATTAGCGATGATAGTGAAATGCTTAATAAGAGATCATCTATATGGCGTAATTTTGCCTATTTTAAAAAGTATATAGGCCCTAAACTAAATGAGACGTTTTAAGATAAATTAACACATTTTTACATAATTTAACGAGTTATATTAGAACAATTGAATACATTTTCAATTGATAACATCCTATGTGATGCTAGTTTCAAATACAAACGTTCAAAATAACAATTAACGGTCTATCATCATCAAATATCCAGCGGTTAATATCCAAGTAGCCTATACTTACTAATATGTGACAGTTGACTAAGTACATTACCTACACGTTAATAAACTGAAGTGGGACTTTGAATTGAGGAATGATTTCTAATACTGACATTATTGTTGTACAGGCCTAATTGTAAAAAGCTGACTATTCAAGTCCAGGCAATTAATGTTTCTTTCATGAGCCACGCATTAAAAAAAAATGATTTGAGAATCATAAATTAATGTCCCACAAATAAGAGAAAGGTATTGTGGAATATTGGAAATTCAGTTGAGCCCCGTAATAAAATATAACTTTCTGTTTTCTTTTAAAGACAGAATCGAACATCATTACCACTGTAACGAGTCTGTCAAGTTGGCTCATATCTATATTACCTGCACTCGAACCTCCGGAAGATTCACTTTCATCGCGAGCTCCTCTCTGCTGTAGACGTCAGGATAGTGCGACTTCTCGAACGCTCTCTCCAGCTCATGCAGCTGAAAGGTTGTGAACGTAGTCCTGTTGCGCCGGTGCTTTTTCTTTGGGTTATCATCATCGGACAGTTTATCCTCCCCGTCAGGTAAATCAGGACTAACAGAGGCCCCCGAACTGCTGCAGCAGACACCTAAAAACACATTATAGGCTAGATCAATATATGAACTTCTAATAGTGTATTTGCCTTTATATGTGACTTTTTACTCTTTGATTCAAAATAACTACTGGCACATATTTATAAACATGGAATAAATAGCCTACTGGTGTGAAAAATAACATTTTTAATCAATCAAGATTGAACCATTTTGAATCACCTTTTTAACAAGGCCTCTAGCTTAATATACATTGCAGTGTCACTTACTGTCAAAACGTTCCGTGTTGTGTTCTTTCTTCAGGGATGACATAATTCCGTTCCCTCTCCGCTCGGCGAGTTTCCCCGATGATCCATTGTATGAAACAGATTGATTATATATGTTTTCGTCTTTAAATCCCAATATTGCTTCAATACTGTGAACCCTCGCTGCTGCGGTGTTATGGTTATTGCCGGGGTTCCGGACGAAACACGCAGAAGGTGACAGGCGCTCTTCCATGACTTCAGGAGTTGAACCAAGTAGCCACATTTGATGAAAAAATAATAATCTCAAACTAAATTGAAATGACACTGATTAACAAATGTAGCCTAAACTCAAGAGACATGTACTTTTAAAACAAAGTTTTAAGTGTTCAGAATTAATAGCAAAATGTTTTTATAGAATGAAACACTAAATGTTAAATAGATTGAAACAACAATTCCGGTTGTTTTGTTGAAATCAAAATCAAAAATCTAATTGAAAAAAAATCTGCGTTAGTAAGCATCCGTCGCATCTGAGTAGTAGAGGCACCTGTTAGTCTACTAGCTGACACTCCAGTAGTGGTCTTGTCTCATAGAGGAGGCTGTATCTTCTGGGGTTTATAAAGTACTCCTTATGGTAAGACCCCCTTCACTCCGCCCATGTGACAGCCCCCACTTCCCCACCAAGACACGTAAAAGGGGGGTTGTCATGTTCGATTTTCCCCAGCCATGGGTTTAGGGGTAACTACATTGTCCCCATTGAACCAATGCACCAATGCTGAGCTAGGCCACTAACCCCTCCCCAAGACAAGTCTTCTGCCCTGCCTGCCTGTCAGTCAGTCAGTGTTGGTTTATAAACCGCCTTACATAAATCTTAAAACCATATCTCCAGATGTCATGGTTTGTGTCCCAAATACCACCCTTTTCCTTATTCCCTTATATGGTGCACTACTTTTGGCCATTGGCCCAGAGAGCTCTGTTCAAAAGTAAAGAACTATGTAGGCCGGGGATAGGGTGTCATTTGGAATTTACAGGCCATGCTCATGATGGCCTGTAAAAGGAGCAGGTTGGGTAAGAGATTATGGCTTAAGGTAGTCAGAGAACAAAATCATAATTACAAGATGTTCAGTCAGGACGTAGGATTACAAGATGTCAGATTAATGTTTGACGGGTGTCTTAATCAAAGGGTGAATAGATTATTATCAAAACAAGTGACCAAATCACACATTTAGGAGATAATGATATTATTTGCAAAAAAGACAAGTCATGTGCTCTTTTGTTTAATGAACAGGCCTAGGACCTACATATAAAAGAGTTGAAATAGTTAAATAGTTATCGATAGGCCTATCGGCGTATTACATGTTTTCTCAGTGAGGAAGTCTACACGTCCACCTCCCAATACTTTAATGTTCAATAAAATAAATGTTGTCCTTTTTTTAAAACTTGAAAATAGGCCTAGTTGTTTTATGTAAATTTTTTATTTAGTTAAATACATAAATAAATAAGAAATAAATACATGTGTTTGCTCAATTGTCCAGTTATTTTATTGAATTAATGCTCTTTTTTAAAAATTATATTAAATTAGTTGATAAACCTGGCAACCAAAACACACAATAATATAATATGTGATTAGCAACAGCTATAAGTGTTATCCATGTTAGGCTACAGCCAGTTATCTTGATAATTGGACATGTTTCAAGTTGGGTTGAATGTGTTGAATGAGTTGAGTGGCCTGTGTAAGCCGGTTGTAGCCTATTATCTGTGAACAAGAAAGCCACGACAGTTTCTGCTCCATTAACTAACCACTTGAGAGGTCATAGTTCACACCGTAGTTACATCGTTACATCTTTAGGCCTATACAGTATATAACCTTATTATGTGAGAGGTTAACCATACAGACCTTAGTTTAGCCCAGTGGCCCAGTGGGCCTGCCATTGAGGTGCAAATAAAATGTCGTAACTTCCTCAATATTGTGGGGGATATGTGTAATTAACACTAAACAAAGATTGACAGCAGTTTGGTAATCCCTGGCCCACATGCTGATTAAGGGGATTTGTTTTTTTCTTTCTCTAAAGAGGTAAAACCCTTAAAACTATTTAGCTTTTCCTAATTGCAGAAGGTAACATTATCCTCTGTTTGCTAAAGAGTCCGGTAGGCACTGCAGAATGAGAGCTGGATCTAGTGTGCTGGGAACTTGCAGTCACGATATACTGTAGCTTGTCATCTACAACACAGGCTTGTAACTTATATATATGTGTTTTAGTTACAATTAGGGGATGCATATTGGATATAAAAGGGTTATTGGACTCGAGTCATTACCATATTTGTAGTTCACAATATTAATTACAATATCCAGGGCTGGGGGGGGGGGGGGGCAACATTGTTCAAGTCCATTTAGTAAATGAATGTCAAGCATTTACATTTCATTTAAAAAATCCTCAATGACTCTATTGATCCTTGGCCTTGACAACCGTATGAGCAATTTGATACCTGGATATTATATAGAACAGTTTGTATTTGCTGTTATTGTGCCTTTGACATTGTTGTGTCTTTGGCTTTGACATTGTTGTGTCTTTGGCTTTGACATTGTTGTGCCTTTGGCTTTGACATTGTTGTGCCTTTGGCTTTGACATTGTTGTGTCTTTGGCTTTGACATTGTTGTGCCTTTGGCTTTGACATTGTTGTGTCTTTGGCTTTGACATTGTTGTGCCTTTGGCTTTGACATTGTTGTGCCTTTGACATTGTTGTGCCTTTGGCTTTGACATTGTTGTGTCTTTGGCTTTGACATTGTTGTGTCTTTGGCTTTGACATTGTTGTGCCTTTGGCTTTGACATTGTTGTGTCTTTGGCTTTGACATTGTTGTGCCTTTGGCTTTGACATTGTTGTGCCTTTGGCTTTGACATTGTTGTGTCTTTGGCTTTGACATTGTTGTGTCTTTGGCTTTGACATTGTTGTGTCTTTGGCTTTGACATTGTTGTGCCTTTGGCTTTGACATTGTTGTGCCTTTGGCTTTGACATTGTTGTGCCTTTGGCTTTGACATTGTTGTGCCTTTGGCTTTGACATTGTTGTGCCTTTGGCTTTGACATTGTTGTGCCTTTGGCTTTGACATTGTTGTGTCTTTGGCTTTGACATTGTTGTGCCTTTGGCTTTGACATTGTTGTGTCTTTGGCTTTGACATTGTTGTGCCTTTGGCTTTGACATTGTTGTGCCTTTGGCTTTGACATTGTTGTGCCTTTGGCTTTGACATTGTTGTGTCTTTGGCTTTGACATTGTTGTGCCTTTGGCTTTGACATTGCTCTGTCTGTTGAAAAGCAGTCATCTAGCTGGCTCACACTAGTAAAAAGTATGTGATGATCTAATCTCACACCTTTGAGGAGGTTCTAACTACTCCAATGAGGAATATGTGATGTGTGGGTTTCTAAAATAAAATACTGGCTATATGATTTCATCAAGATACAGAAAATATGTCTTCCATTCCCCCTATATAACTCTAACCTTCTGTGGAAACTTGAACGTAACTTGTCTTGTCTAGTTTTCTAGCTAACTGAGTCCAATCCAAATCATTTGAGAGTCTGACATAAGCTGTTAACCTGATGAGGTGGGACAACCTCCTCAGCAACCTTCATCCTATTAACTGCTAATGTTTTACCAGAACATTCCCAACCCAAGGCATTCTGAATCCGAGGCATTCTGAATCTGAGGCATTCTGAATCTGAGGCATTCTGAATCCAGGGCATTCTGAATCCGAGGCATTCTGAATCCGAGGCATTCTGAATCCGAGGCATTCTGAATCCGAGGCATTCTGAATCCGAGGCATTCTGAATCCAAGGCATTCTGAATCCAAGGCATTCTGAATCCAAGGCATTCTGAATCCAAGGCATTCTGAACATTGGACTCACGTGAAACTCACAACATGGAGGGATTCTTCACCCAAACTAACCTACCCTAACAACAGTTGCTAAATAATCTCAAATTAATTGAAGACCCATTCCTTTATTCAGCCTCTGATAGTGTGCTAGTGTAATTCACATATTTAAAATCTAATCTAGAGTTTCTTTCGATTTCTGTCTGTTATATCACCCTTGAGGAATATATGTATTTGTAAATAGAAGGCTTTGGATCTGTGAACAGCTATAAGAGAAATAATGTCAAATAGTCCGACATTTTATACAAGTCAGTCGTTTTATTTGTCATTGGCTTCTGCATGAACATGTATAATTCTAACAGCACAACATACCTTTACATTTAATATACATATATTTTAGAGTAATCCAATATCCTTAACATTAGTTCTCCAGTGTGTCAGTCAAAGATAATGTACAGTTTGTTTAATTATGGAATAAATACTATATATTTTTTATTTAAATGATGGATTGTGCAAAACTGCAAGTATTTATCTCTTACAGATGTGTTTTATGCTTGTTGTTTTGGATAAACATTGATAGAGGTGATTGTCAAAGATTTACTATTGTGTGTGTGGAGGAGGATATGCAACAGAATGCATTTAGCAACTGTCCAAAATACTGTCAGTTGCAAAAAGTGTAAAAGAAGTGGCCATCATGAGTGCCATAATTTCCTAATTAACAGATGAAACATGGAGAATAACACAAATTGGGGAGAAACAATCTAAAACAGCATTCATTCACACACATACAAAAAATACGTACTTTTACAAGTTAAACAAACAGCAAATTACAGGGAGACTTCAAAACATAAACCGATTCACACAAGAAGTTGTTTGGGAAATTAACTTCCATTTCAGCGAAAGACCTGCTACCATTGGATGTCGCCAAGTAGATTTCACAGCTTTGATCATTGATAGGGGGAGATAGAGGACTCTCTTAGACCTGGGTTCAAATAGTATCTGTTTTCTTTCAGCTGAGCTTGATTGAGCTTACCTGGCGCAATTATGGAGCCAATGGAATGGTACCAAAAGTGCAAACCAACTCGGCCCGTCCATCTGGCACTCCCCAGACAGGCTCAATCAAAACACTCAAAGGAGACTTTAAAACAGGGGTACTCAAGTACTAGTTGAGAAGGTCCGGTCAAACAAATGTCCTATGTGGCTAAGGTCCAGATGGATAATGTCATTTATCGGCATAGTAACAAACCCTACCTCACAACCCAATTGGACCCCAAACTGTTCACACCCCTCTTGTTGGTAGAGAGAAAATGTTGCAGTTTTAAAGCTAATTTCCTGCAGTTCTACACATTTCACATGAGACAGAGAATTTTGTTGCTGTTTCGAAGTTAATTTCCTGCAGTTCTACACATTTCACATGGGACAGAGAATTTTGTTGCTGTTTCGAAGTTAATTTCCTGCAATTCTACACATTTCACATGGGACAGAGAATTTTGTTGCTGTTTCAAAGCTAACTTCCTGCAATTCTACATGTCTTATGTGTGTTTAAATGATACCAGGGGTCGAAGCCCGATCGAGTTCCATTTTTTTAACAATAAATAGATGTGGTCCACCAGTTGAGTATAGGAGCTTTAAAATAGCTCAGATACTTATTTTAAACCCAGGTCTGCTCGGCGCGAGAGTGGGGACTCTTATAGGATCGGTTTGTTTACAGTCAGTCCTAAATCACTCCCTTTCCCTCCCCCTTGTTCCCTTACACCTCTATGTTAGCATGTCTAATGGTCTTAATAAGTATAGGCAGTGTGGTGGTACAGCTTCCACCATATTTTTCCACCTTCAGATCTGCAAACATTGAAGGGTTAGGGCCAAGGGATCGAATCGGGCTAGAATTGGGACCGGCTGTTCATGAAGTGTAATCTTCCATTTTATTTTTATTTACATGACAGAGCATTTCTCCTCTGCCTTGGCTTTCATCTCCGTCACGGTGGCCGAGGCCTTCTCCTTGAGCTGGTCCATGTCCATGTTCTGGAGGTTCTGAATGCCACCCAAGATGGAGTCCTTGTCCTCCTCCTCCGTGGCATCCTCATCCACCATCTTGAGCAGCTCCTCGGGTACGTCCACGTCGTCTCCAGCCATGGCCAGCATGTTATCGTCCTGCTCGCTCTGGAGAGAGTAGAGACCGATACAGACATTATATTTATTTTATAGCTTGTAATATTATTATTAGGTCAGGACATCAGCTAGTAAGACAGACAGAGATGATGTTCTCGTCCTGCTCGCTCTGTTAGAGAAACAATAGAGATGTTACATTAGCTAGCATCGTTAGTTACTGCTCGCTGCCCTTCTCCCACTAAAAGACCAATGCAGACATTAGATTAGCAAGTGAGACAGACAGACAGCCTGAACCTACTACTCGGCCTTTAAAGGGAGAGACCGATACAGATATAAACAACCTCCTACAGGGGCAAGAAAAAAGTATGTGAACCCTTTGGAATTACCTGGACTCCTGCATAAATCTGTCATAAAATTGTATCTGATCTTCATCTAAGTCACAACAATAGACAAACACAGTCTGCTTAAACTAATAACAAACAAACAATTATACGTTTTCATGTCTTTACTGAACATACCGTGTAAACATTCACAGTGCAGGGTGGGGAAAGTATGTGAACCCTTGGATTTAATAACTGGTTGACCCTCCTTTGGAAGCAATAACCTCAACCAAACGTTTTCTGTAGTTGAGGATCAGACCTGCACAACGGTCAGGAGGAATTTTGGACCATTCCTCTTTACAAAACTGTTTCAGTTCATCAATATTCTTGGGATGTCTGGTGTGAACCGCTCTCTTGAGGTCATGCCACAGCATCTCAATCGGGTTGAGGTCAGGACACTCTAGAAGGTGTATTTTCTTCTCTTGAAGCCATTCTGTTGTTGATTTACTTTTGTGTTTTGGGTCGTTGTCCTGTTGCATCACCCAACTTCTGTTGAGCTATAGTTAGCGGACAGGTAGCCTTACATTCTCCTGCAAAATGTCTTGATAAACATGGGAATTCATTTTTCCTTCGATGATAGCAAGCTGTCCAGTCCCTGAGGCAGCAAAGCAGCCCCAAACCATGATGCTCCCTCCACCATACTTTACAGTTGGGATGAGGTTTTGATGTTGGTGTGCTGTGCCTTTTTTTCTCCACACATAGTGTTGTGTATTCCTTCCAAATAATCTGTCCACATAATATTTTGCCAGTAGAGCTGTGGAACATCCAGGTGCTCTTTTGCAATCTTCAGACGTGCAGAAATGTTTTTGTTTGGACAGCAGTGGCTTCTTCCGTGGTGTCCTCCCATGAACACCGTTCTTGTTTAGTGTTTTACGTATCGTAGACTCGTCAACAGAGATGTTAGCATGTTCCAGAGATTTCTGTAAGTCTTTAGCTGACACTCAAGGATTCTTCTTAACCTCATTGAGCATTCTGCACTGAGCTCTTGCAGTCATCTTTGCAGGACGGCCACTCCTAGGGGGAGTAGCAACAGTGCTGAACTTTCTCCATTTATAGACAATTTGTCTTACCGTGGACTGATGGACATCAAGGCTTTTAGAGATACTTTGTAACCCTTTCCAGCTTCATGCAAATCAACAATTCTTAATCTTGGGTCTTCTGAGATCTCTTTTGTTCGAGGCATATTTCACATCAGGCAATGCTTCTTGTGAACAGCAAACTCAAATTTGTGAGTGTTTTTTTTTATAGGGCAGGGCAGCTCTAACCAATATCTCCAATCTCGTCTCATTGATTGGACTCCAGGTTAGCTGACTCCTGTCTCCAATTAGCTTTTGAAGAAGTCAGCCTAGGGGTTCAAATACTTTTTCCAACCTACACTGTGAATGTTTAAACGATATATTCAATATAGACAAGAAAAATACAATAATTTGTGTGTTTTTAGTTTAAACGTACTGTGTTAGTCTATTGTTGTGACTTAGATGATCAGATGAAATTTGATGACCAATTGATGCAGAAGTCCAGGTAATTCAAAAGGGTTCACATACATGTTCTTGCCATTGTACTCGTGTGTTCATGTAGAGGCCAACACAGGCGTCAGATTAACTAATGAGACAGACAGCCTACTGCAGCTATACTCCTGCCTCATGCTGGATCTGTAGAAACAAGACATCAACAACACAGCGTCCGCGTGTGAGACAGAGATATCTTCTACAGTTACACTCTGGTCTCTGTAGGGGCCAGCACAGACATCAGATTAGCTAATGAGACAGACAGCCTACTGCAGCTATACTCCTGCCTCATGCTGGATCTGTAGAAACAAGACATCAACAACACAGCGTCCGCGTGTGAGACAGAGATATCTTCTACAGTTACACTCTGGTCTCTGTAGGGGCCAGCACAGACATCAGATTAGCTAATGAGACAGACAGCCTACTGCAGCTATACTCCTGCCTCATGCTGGATCTGTAGAAACAAGACATCAACAACACAGCGTCCGCGTGTGAGACAGAGATATCTTCTACAGTTACACTCTGGTCTCTGTAGGGGCCAGCACAGACATCAGATTAGCTAGTGTGATAGAAAGATACCATACTACAGCTAGACCAACACAGACAATCAATCAATAAATCAATCTATCAATGAAATCAATACAAATAAATCATAACTGATGTTTTTATGTCAGCAGTTGTCACAAAGTGCTTTGCAGTACATTGGATTAGCTACCGAGGCAGACAGACAACCTCTATCATCCTGTCTCGCTCTGTAGAGACAGATGTTAGATTAGCTAGTAAAACATGGAGACATCAAATAAATGAGACGAATACAACAAGTGTAGACTTCACTGTGAAATGTTTACTTACGACCCCTTTCCCAACAATGCAGTTAAAAAGTAGGAACATTTCCAAATAGATGTAAAACATATATTATTATATATATATATATAGTAACACGATAAAATAACAATGACGAGGGTATATAAAGGCTATAAAGTACCGGTACCGAGTCAGTGTACTGAGGTATGAGGGTGTTGGGGTGATTGATTGAGGTAATATGTAGATATAAGTAGGGGGTGAGGTATGAGGGTGTTGGGGTGATTGATTGAGGTAATTTGTACATGTAGGTTTGGTTAGGTGATTGATTGAGGTAATTTGTACATGTAGGTTTGGTTAGGTGATTAATTGAGGTAATTTGTACATGTAGGTTTGGTTAGGTGATTAATTGAGGTAATTTGTACATGTAGGTTTGGTTAGGTGATTGATTGAGGTAATTTGTACATGTAGGTTTGGTTAGGTGATTGATTGAGGTAATTTGTACATGTAGGTTTGGTTAGGTGATTAATTGAGGTAATTTGTACATGTAGGTTTGGTTAGGTGATTGATTGAGGTAATATGTAGATATAGGTTTGGTTAGGTGATTGATTGATTGAGGTAATATGTAGATATAAGTAGGGGGTGAGGTATGAGGGTGTTGGGGTGATTGATTGAGGTAATATGTACATGTAGGTTTGGTTAGGTGATTAATTGAGGTAATTTGTACATGTAGGTTTGGTTAGGTGATTGATTGAGGTCATTTGTACATGTAGGTTTGGTTAGGTGATTGATTGAGGTAATATGTAGATATAGGTTTGGTTAGGTGATTGATTGAGGTATTATGTAGATATAAGTAGGGGGTGAGGTATGAGGGTGTTGGGGTGATTGATTGAGGTAATATGTACATGTAGGTTTGGTTAGGTGATTGATTGAGGTAATATGTAGATATAAGTAGGGGATGAAAGGCAGAATGTCCGGGTAGCCATTTGATTAACTGTTCAGCAGTCTTTTAACTTTGGGGTAGAAGCTGTTCAGGAGCTTTCAGGTCCCAGGTATGGCGCTCCGGTACCGCTTGCTGTGTGGCAGCAGAGAGTACAGACAGTGGCGGGAGTCTTTGATAATTTTTAGGGTGTTCCTCTGACACAACCTGGTATCCTGCAATAACTACACACAACCATATGCAAGGCACGGGATGAGCGTCGTTTTAATACCTCACTGGTGAAAACAAATGGTCACTTAGGGATCCTTAGTTTGAGCACACACACTTATTGCAATAAAGAAGAAGAAGGAACAGATTGACTGAAGAAACTGCAGAAACCTCAAACCTCCATTCTAGAACCTGTTGAAACCTCCATTCTAGAACCTATTGGATCCTACGTTCTAAACTCCAGGAAGGCTGATCTGAAACCTGCGTTAGCCTTTCCGTTGTAAACCATGACGACGGCCAGGTGTGAGGATTCTAAAGATGTCCGCCACAGTCTTACACAAGAGACTAATTCCATTAGTTAAACATGCCAGATTTTGCAGTTACTATATACAATCACATTATTCCACCATTCATTGTGTTCATCAGTTGTGATGACTGTCTTGTACAATGCCTTTAATCAAATTTAAAATAATCTTTATTTTGGGTTGTCTGTTATGGTGAAACTATACTTGCTGGACTCAATAGTCGTTGTATAGCCTTTGTCATGAACATGTCTATTCAAACTAACACGCAAACAAAACAACTGAATCAGTACCTATTCATGATATATGAATATGTTGTCTATTGTTTTGAAGTGTCGTTCCACATATAGAAATGAAAATAACTAACAAGAAGATTGAATATTGAAGTGAATGACTTGTGAGAGGCATTCTGCAAAAAGCAAACACAGAAGCCATTTACGTTCACCTCAGTCAGGATGATTTATTTTCAATACTTAAATAATATTAATATATATTCTGCTTTTTGCTACTTTAAGCACAGCTTTATACATGGTAGTGGTAATATAGCTATACAAATCAAATTGTTCGAACATTGAACTATCGTCTTTTCTTTCAGTAATGACGTATATAAAATCAGAAATCCAACTGTACCTTATTTTCGCTCGTCATAACAACTGGTTAACAATATCTTCCTTATCAAGCAGCTTTCAATAGATCCAAACAGATTCAATAGATTATTCTACAGAATCTAACCTAGATGTGGTTGTTGTGGCTGTCAACGTCGCTCAACCAACACTGTCTTCACTCTCCAGAGCCACATTAACACCTAGCAGAGCAGATGGCTTCTGGTCTTGTTTTAAGCCCGCGGCACAATATAGGACACCATGTCAAGTCTCCAGGCCTTTTATGGAACATCTTGCCTTCACCGTAATCTGCTGGCAGTTAGCCACCTCCACCTCCCGCTGTACGGCCTAAGGTAAACTGCCCATGTACTAGGCCAAGGGATAAAAACAGCGTCTAGCCTGTAAACATCAACCATTGAGGTGTTCACCACAGCGCTAGAGTCGTCAATACAGACACCCTGTTTCGAATCCAGGCTGTATCACAACCGGCCGTGTTTGGGAGTCCCATAGGGCGGCACACAATTGGCCCAGCATCGTCCGGGGTTGGCCGTCATTGTAAATAAGAATTTGTTCTTAATGTTCTTAACTGACTTGCCTAGTTAAATACATTTCAAATGTAAAATTACATAACCTCATTGTTCCATCCAAAGGTCTCTGCATCTGAGCAATGAACGCGTTTGCTATTTTAACAATAGCTCTACAGTATGTAAACATACAGTATAACATAAAACAGTGCAGAATTCAGGAAGCAAAGTAAAGTTGAAATAATCTACTCTAGAGAGTGACTAGTGACAGGGGGCTGAAAAGATTGTAATTCAGGGGGAATGGATTCTCACAGGGGGCTGAAAAGATTGTAATTCAGGAGAAATGGGTTGTCACAGGGGGCTGAACAGGTTGTAATTCAGGAGGAATGGGTTGTCACCTTTGGGAGTCTGTACTTGTCTCGTAGGCACACCCGCAGAGTTGCCCTCTCAGCTTTCTTGTGTAAGAAGTCGGCATCTCTCTCCATCCTGAACAACAGAGAAAATAAATGATTGATTCATTGATTGATGAATTAATTTATATATAATGTGACCACATAATGGATAATTTTATATGCATGCATACTGTATACTTGTTTAATTTGTATTCATACAACAATAACGGTCTGAGTATGATCTTGTTTCAACCAAAGGGACAGTCAATATACCATACTAATGCAACACATGATACTGTGAAGCTAAGAGGATGCAGCGCTTACGGAGGTTGACCTTAACGACATGCTACATGTCTCATGGGTAAACCATCAGATGGGTTTAGGTAAAGAGGTAAGGAGGTTCACACTACATATTCTCACTGTTCAGTCATATGATTCTTCTGGAATTTGACAAGAGAACATGGAGGATGTCTGGGCTGGCTGCTATAATAAATAGTTACTATTTATGACTTTATCATCCAATGTGCTGCTTGCTTTCCTCCTATTTAGAAAAATCAAAGGCTGTAAAGTCTATGGCTCCAATGATAGTAATTGATTAAACCAACGTTTCAACAGCTTTCCTCCTGTGTCATTATTATGGCTTTACACAACCCGTAGCATGTCACCACAAGCCGTAGCATGTCAACACAACCCGTAGCATGTCAACACAACCCGTAGCATGTCAACACAACCCGTAGCATGTCATCACAACCCGTAGCATGTCATCACAACTCGTAGCATGTCATCACAACCGGTAGCATGTCATCACAACCGGTAGCATGTCATCACAACCCGTAGCATGTCATCACAACCTGTAGCATGTCCTCACAACCCGCAGCATGTTCTCACAACCCATAGCATGTCATCACAACCCGTAGCATGTCTCACAACCCGTAGCATGTCAACACAACCCGTAGCATTTTCCCACAACCCGTAGCATGTCATCACAACCCGCAGCATGTCATCACAACCCGCAGCATGTCATCACACCCCGTAGCATGTCATGACAACCCGTAGCATGTCAACACAACCCATAGCATGTCATCACAACCCATAGCATGTCATCACAACCCGTAGCATGTCATCACAACCCGTAGCATGTCAGCACAACCCGTAGCATGTCAATACAACCCGTAGCATGTCAGCACAACCTGTAGCATGTCATCACAACCTGTAGCATGTCAGCACAACCCGTAGCATGTTATCACAACCCATAGCATGTCAATAGGCATTGGGCAGTCAGATTATACAACGCATGGTCAACTCATTAGTGTATTGACTTTAGGATAATCATTATGAGAATCCTTGGTTGCGATCCAAGTGGCTCCATAATCTCTATATAATGCACTACCCTAGCGGTTATAGCCCTATTTTCTATATAATGCACTAGCCTAGCGGTTAGAGCCCTATTCTCTATATAATGCACTAGCCAGGTGGTTAGAGCCCTATTCTCTATATAATGCACTAGCCTAGCGGTTAGAGCCCTATTCTCTAATGCACTAGCCTAGCGGTTAGAGCCCTATTCTCTATATAATACACTATGCTAGTGGTTAGGGCCCTATTCTCTATATAATGCACTCGCCTAGCGGTTAGAGCCCTATTCTCTAATGCACTACTAGCCTAGTGGTTAGAGCCCTATTCTCTAATGCACTAGCCTTGCGGTTAGAGCCCTATTCTCTAATGCACTAGCCTAGCGGTTATAACCCCATTCTCTATATAATGCACTAGCCTAGCGGTTAGAGCACTATTCTCTATATAATGGACTAGCCTAGCGGTTAGAGCCCTATTCTCTATATAATGCACTAGCCTAGCGGTTAGAGCCCTATTCTCTAATGCACTACTAGCCTAGTGGTTAGAGCCCTATTCTCTAATGCACTAGCCTAGCGGTTAGAGCCCTATTCTCTAATGCACTAGCCTAGTGGTTAGAGCCCTATTCTCTAATGCACTAGCCTAGTGGTTAGAGCCCTATTCTCTATCTAATGCACTAGCCTAGCGGTTAGAGCATTGGGCCAATAACCAGAAGAATGCTGTTTTGAATACTCGAGCAGACAAGGTGACCCTCTCTCACCCTGAAAAATAACACATTTCACTGCACTTACCGGGTGTATGTGACAATACAGCATATTATTTATTTTGGCCAGAACCCTATGGGATTCCCTAGGGCCCTGTTTAAAAGTAGTGCACACTAAAGAGAATAGGATGCCATTTGTAACAACAAATCTCAAGGCCATTTTCAAATAACATTGTATTGGTCACATACACGTGTTTAGCAGATGTTATTGCGGTTGTAGCGAAAATGCTTTTGTTTCTAGCTCCAACAGTGCAGTAATATCTAACAATACACAACATATACTCAAAACACACAAATCTAAAGTAAAGGAAATAAATATTTGGACGAGTAATGTCAGAGCGGCATAGACTAAGAATATAGAATGTAATAGAATACAGTATGTGCACTGCCGTTCAAAAGTTTGGGGTCACTTAGAAATGTCCTTGTTTATGGCCATTAAAATAACATCAAATTGATCAGAAATACCGTGTAGACATTGTTAATGTTGTAAATGACTATTGTAGCTGTTTTTTTTAAAATGGAATATCTACATAGGTGTACAGAGGCCCATTATCAGCAACCATCACTTCTGTTCCAATGACACGTTGTGTTAGCTAATCCAAGTTTATCATTTTAAAGGGCTGATTGATCGTTAGAAAACAATTTTGCAATTATGTTAGCATAGCTGAAATCTGTTGTGCTAATTAAAGAAGCAATAAAACAGGCCTTCTTTAGACTAGTTGAGTATCTGGAGCATCAGCATTTGTGGGTTCGATTACCAACAGTGAAGAGGCGACTCCGGGATGCTGGCCTTCTAGGCAGAGTTCCTCTGTCCAGTGTCTGTGTTCTTTTGCCCATCTTAATATTTCATTTTTATTTACCAGTCTGAGATATGGCTTTTTCTTTGCAACTCTGCCTAGAAGACCAGCATCACAGTCACCTCTTCATTGTTGATGTTGAGACGGGTGTTTTCTGGGTACTATTTAATGATGCTGCCAGTTGAGGACTTGTGAGGCGTCTGTTTCTCAAACTAGACATTCTGATGTACTTGTCCTCTTGCTCAGTTGTGCACCGGGGCCTCCCACTCCTCTTTCTATTCTGGTTAGGGCCAGTTTGCGCTGTACTGTGAGGGAGTAGTACACAACATTGTACGAGATCTTCAGTTTATTGGCAATTTCTCGCATGGAATAGCCTTCATTTCTCAGAACAAGAATAGACTGACGAGGTTGTTTCTGGCCATTTTGATCCTGTAATTGAACCCACAAATGCTGATGCTCCAGATACTCAGCTAGCCGAAAGAAGGCCACTTTATTTGCTCTTAAACAGGACAACAGTTTTCAGCTGTGCTAACATATTTGTAAAAGTGTTTTCTAATGATCAATCAGCCTTTTAAAATGATAAACTTGGATTGCACAACGTGCCATTGGAACGCAGGAGTGATGGTTGCTGATAATGGGACTCTGCATGCTTATTTATTTTATTTATTTATTTTTTATTTATTTTACCTTTATTTAACCAGGTAGGCAAGTTGAGAACAAGTTCTCATTTACAATTGCGACCTGGCCAAGATAAAGCAAAGCAGTTCGACAGATAAAACGACACAGAGTTACACATGGAGTAAAAACAAACATACAGTCAATAATGCAGTATAAACAAGTCTATATACAATGTGAGCAAATGAGGTGAGAAGGGAGGTAAAGGCAAAAAAAGGCCATGATGGCAAAGTAAATACAATATAGCAAGTAAAATACTGGAATGGTAGTTTTGCAATGGAAGAATGTGCAAAGTAGAAATTAAAAAAAAAATAATAATGGGGTGCAAAGGAGCAAAATAAATAAATAAATAAAAATTAAATACAGTTGGGAAAGAGGTAGTTGTTTGGGCTAAATTATAGGTGGGCTATGTACAGGTGCAGTAATCTGTGAGCTGCTCTGACAGTTGGTGCTTAAAGCTAGTGAGGGAGATAAGTGTTTCCAGTTTCAGAGATTTTTGTAGTTCGTTCCAGTCATTGGCAGCAGAGAACTGGAAGGAGAGGCGGCCAAAGAAAGAATTGGTCTTGGGGGTGACTAGAGAGATATACCTGCTGGAGCGTGTGCTACAGGTGGGAGATGCTATGGTGACCAGCGAGCTGAGATAAGGGGGGACTTTACCTAGCAGGGTCTTGTAGATGACATGGAGCCAGTGGGTTTGGCGACGAGTATGAAGCGAGGGCCAGCCAACGAGAGCGTACAGGTCGCAATGGTGGGTAGTATATGGGGCTTTGGTGATAAAACGGATTGCACTGTGATAGACTGCATCCAATTTGTTGAGTAGGGTATTGGAGGCTATTTTGTAAATGACATCGCCAAAGTCGAGGATTGGTAGGATGGTCAGTTTTACAAGGGTATGTTTGGCAGCATGAGTGAAGGATGCTTTGTTGCGAAATAGGAAGCCAATTCTAGATTTAACTTTGGATTGGAGATGTTTGATATGGGTCTGGAAGGAGAGTTTACAGTCTAACCAGACACCTAAGTATTTGTAGTTGTCCACGTATTCTAAGTCAGAGCCGTCCAGAGTAGTGATGTTGGACAGGCGGGTAGGTGCAGGTAGCGATCGGTTGAAGAGCATGCATTTAGTTTTACTTGTATTTAAGAGCAATTGGAGGCCACGGAAGGAGAGTTGTATGGCATTGAAGCTTGCCTGGAGGGTTGTTAACACAGTGTCCAAAGAAGGGCCGGAAGTATACAGAATGGTGTCGTCTGCGTAGAGGTGGATCAGGGACTCACCAGCAGCAAGAGCGACCTCATTGATGTATACAGAGAAGAGAGTCGGTCCAAGAATTGAACCCTGTGGCACCCCCATAGAGACTGCCAGAGGTCCGGACAGCAGACCCTCCGACTTGACACACTGAACTCTATCAGAGAAGTAGTTGGTGAACCAGGCGAGGCAATCATTTGAGAAACCAAGGCTGTCGAGTCTGCCGATGAGGATATGGTGATTGACAGAGTCGAAAGCCTTGGCCAGATCAATGAATACGGCTGCACAGTAATGTTTCTTATCGATGGCGGTTAAGATATCGTTTAGGACCTTGAGCGTGGCTGAGGTGCACCCATGACCAGCTCTGAAACCAGATTGCATAGCAGAGAAGGTATGGTGAGATTCGAAATGGTCGGTAATCTGTTTGTTGACTTGGCTTTCGAAGACCTTAGAAAGGCACGGTAGGATAGATATAGGTCTGTAGCAGTTTGGGTCAAGAGTGTCCCCCCCTTTGAAGAGGGGGATGACCGCAGCTGCTTTCCAATCTTTGGGAATCTCAGACGACACGAAAGAGAGGTTGAACAGGCTAGTAATAGGGGTGGCAACAATTTCGGCAGATAATTTTAGAAAGAAAGGGTCCAGATTGTCTAGCCCGGCTGATTTGTAGGGGTCCAGATTTTGCAGCTCTTTCAGAACATCAGCTGAATGGATTTGGGAGAAGGAGAAATGGGGAAGGCTTGGGCGAGTTGCTGTTGGGGGTGCAGTGCTGTTGTCCGGGGTAGGAGTAGCCAGGTGGAAAGCATGGCCAGCCGTAGAAAAATGCTTATTGAAATTCTCAATTATGGTGGATTTATCAGTGGTGACAGTGTTTCCTATCTTCAGTGCAGTGGGCAGCTGGGAGGAGGTGTTCTTATTCTCCATGGACTTTACAGTGTCCCAGAACTTTTTTGAGTTAGTGTTGCAGGAAGCAAATTTCTGCTTGAAAAAGCTAGCCTTGGCTTTTCTAACTGCCTGTGTATAATGATTTCTAGCTTCCCTGAACAGCTGCATATCACGGGGGCTGTTCGATGCTAATGCAGAACGCCATAGGATGTTTTTGTGTTGGTTAAGGGCAGTCAGGTCTGGGGAGAACCAAGGGCTATATCTGTTCCTGGTTCTAAATTTCTTGAATGGGGCATGTTTATTTAAGATGGTTAGGAAGGCATTTTTAAAAAAATATCCAGGCATCCTCTACTGACGGGATGAGATCAATATCCTTCCAGGATACCCCGGCCAGGTCGATTAGAAAGGCCTGCTCGCAGAAGTGTTTCAGGGAGCGTTTTACAGTGATGAGTGGAGGTCGTTTGACCGCTGACCCATTACGGATGCAGGCAATGAGGCAGTGATCGCTGAGATCTTGGTTGAAGACAGCAGAGGTGTATTTAGAGGGGAAGTTGGTTAGGATGATATCTATGAGGGTGCCCGTGTTTAAGGTTTTGGGGAGGTACCTGGTAGGTTCATTGATTATTTGTGTGAGATTGAGGGCATCAAGTTTAGATTGTAGGATGGCTGGGGTGTTAAGCATGTTCCAGTTTAGGTCGCCTAGCAGCACGAACTCTGAAGATAGATGGGGGGCAATCAGTTCACATATGGTGTCCAGAGCACAGCTGGGGGCAGAGGGTGGTCTATAGCAGGCGGCAACGGTGAGAGACTTGTTTTTAGAGAGGTGGATTTTTAAAAGTAGAAGTTCAAATTGTTTGGGTACAGACCTGGATAGTAGGACAGAACTCTGCAGGCTATCTTTGCAGTAGATTGCAACACCGCCCCCTTTGGCAGTTCTATCTTGTCTGAAAATGTTGTAGTTTGGAATTAAAACTTCAGAATTTTTGGTGGTCTTCCTAAGCCAGGATTCAGACACAGCTAGAACATCCGGGTTGGCAGAGTGTGCTAAAGCAGTGAATAGAACAAACTTAGGGAGGAGGCTTCTAATGTTAACATGCATGAAACCAAGGCTATTACGGTTACAGAAGTCGTCAAAAGAGAGCGCCTGGGGAATAGGAGTGGAGCTAGGCACTGCAGGGCCTGGATTCACCTCTACATCGCCAGAGGAACATAGGAGGAGTAGAATAAGGGTACGGCTAAAAGCTATGAGAATTGGTCGTCTAGAACGTCTGGAACATAGAGTAAAAGGAGGTTTCTGGGGGCGATAAAATAGCATCAAGGTATAATGTACAGACAAATGTATGGTAGGATGTGAATACAGTGGGGGTAAACCTAGGTATTGAGTGATGAAGAGAGAGATATTGTCTCTAGAAACATCGTTGAAACCAGGAGATGTCATTGCATGTGTGGGTGGTGGAACTAATAGGTTGGATAAGGTATAGTGAGCAGGACTAGAGGCTCTACAGTGAAATAAGCCAATAAACACTAACCAGAACAGAAATGGACAAGACATATTGACATTAAGGATAGGCATGCTTAGTCGAGTGATCAAAAGGGTCCGGTGAGTGGAGAGGTTGGTTGGTGATTTAGACAGCTAGCCAGGGCATCGGTAGCAAGCTAGCATAGGATGGAGGTCTGTTAGCCACCCCTTACGTTCCGTCAGTAGATTAGTGGGGTTCCGTGTGGTAGAGGGGATTAATCCAAATCACACAACAACAACAAAAATAAAAACAATAGATATAGTTATAGAGGCCCAAGAAGAAAAGATAATAATAATAATTTAAAAAATTATTTAAAAAAAATAATAATAATAAAAAAATTGTCCGATTGTCTATTCAGATAGCAGCCGGTAAGACAGCTAACGGTTAGCAGGCCGCAGATGGGCGTTCAGGTAACGTCGCGACGGAGGAGCCGGCCGAATAACTCCTTCGGGTAGATAACGTCGGCAGTCTAGTTGTGAAGGCCCGGTGGGGCTCCGCGAAGGCAGTAAAACGGGTCCGGATAGGTGACTGCAGCCCAGGTGTGATTGATGGAACTCAGGAGTGATTGACGGAGCTTGCTAGCTCCGGAATAATTGATGTTTGCTCCGGAATCGACGAAGGCCGATGGTCACACGGATAGCAGCTAGCTAGCTGTGAGATCCGGGTATGAATGTCCAGGGACATGGAGAGAAAAATTGGTCCGGTATGTTCCGTTCCGAGCCGCGCTGCGCCGTACAGAACTGGCGATAGATTTTCGAGCTAAAGGATAGCTGATGACCACAAACCGTGGCTAGCTGAATACTAACGATTTGCCAGTAAAGGAGCTAACTAGCTTCTGAACTAGCTTCTGGATTAGCTTCTGGCTAGTTTCAGGCTAGCTTCTTGGAGTTTCTGGCTAGCTTCTTGGAGGATTACAGATCTGAGGTAAATAATACTTTTTTATAAATATACATTGGTGAGGCGGGTTGCAGGAGAGTGTTTTGAAGATGAGTTGATGGAAAAATAAAAATAAAATGTATGTGAAAAAGTTGTAAATATATATATATACAGGACACGACAAGACGAGGACAAAAGACGTCTGAACTGCTATGCCACCTTGGAGAGATTATGTAGATATTCCATTTAAAAAATCTGCTGTTTGCAGCTAGAATAGTTATTTACTACATTAACAATTTCTACACTGTATTTCTGATCACTTTGATGATATTTTAATGGACAAAAAAAATAGCTTTTCTTTAAAATACAAGGAAATTTCTAAGTGACCCCAAACTTTTTAATGGTGTTGTTCATATGAGATGAGTAAGGCAAAATATGTAAACATTAAAGTGACTAGTGTTCCATTATTAAAGTGGTCAGTGATTTCAAGTCTATGTATATAGGGCAGCATGTATATGTGCCAACCTCATTGGTCGCTGTGGAGAGGGAACTGTTTCCCCTAGCCAATTAAACGTGAGGATTATTAGTTGGCCAGATTGAGGGCTTGGGCCAGATTGAGGATTAGGACAAATTACCCAACACAGAAACAGTACACTGATTGTACAAAACATTACCATAACATAGACTGAACAAGTGAATCCAGGTGAAAGCTATGAATCCTTATTGATGTCACTTGTTAAATCCACTTCAAATCAATGTAGATGAAGAGACAGGTTAAAGAAGGATTTTTAAGCCTTGAGACAATTGAGACATGGATTATGTATGTGTACCATTCAGAGGGTGACTGGGCACAAAATATTTAAGTGCCTTTGAACGGGGTATGGTAGTAGGTGTCAGGCGCAACAGTATGAGTGTGCCAAGAACTGCAACGCTGCTGGGTTTTTCACGCTCAACAGTTTCCCATGTGTATCAAGAATGACCCACCACACAAAGGACATCCAGCCAACTTCACACAACTTTAGGGAAGCATTGGAGTCAACATGGGCCAGCATCCCTGTGGAACGCGCTGGCCACCTTGTAGTTTCCCAATTAATTGAGGCTGTTCTGAGGGCAAAAGGGGGTCAACTCAATATTACCAAGGTGTTCCTAATGTTTTGTACACTCACTGTATAACACTAACTCCTGCTCTGCTCTGAGAGTCACAGGCCGAAGACACCCAACACAAAATGAGGAATTCAAGATGGTTATAAGGTGGTCATACACGCTCTTATAATGCATTATAACTGCAGGCTTTCAGTAAAAGTGCTTTAACATTTAACATCGGATCTGTGTGGAGCCATTTTCCACCAGACGACAACAGAATTGTTCACTAAATCATGGGAGGAAGGGCTAATCTGGTTACATAATCTGGTTACATAATCTGGTTTGGCTGAAGCGTCCATCAGAAGATTATATTTCTGTAAAACATCAACATGTCAAATTAAATCAAATATTATTATTGGTCACATACACATGGTTAGCAGATGTTATTGCGAGTGTAGCGAAATGCTTGTAACATGTCAGTGTTAGGCTAAGGCTATGCTATATTTTGTTGCAATATAGAAAATTATTACACACAAATAATGTAACCTTTATGGTCTCATTTGTTGATTTGCTTAAATAAATGTAAAAAAATCTGAATTTTATTGAATGTTTAAACATACAATCTACCCGCAGCGAAGCAGCTCAACATTGACATTCGGTCATCTAAAAGACTCCCATCCAGAGAGACCCACAGGAGCAACCAGGGTCAAGTGCCCAGCTCAAGGGCACGTCAAAAGATCTCCCACCAAGTCAAAACGGGGACCCGAACCAGCGACCTAGCAGCCACCAGCCCAAGATCCTAACAGCCAGGCCATCAACCATCCAAGACCCCCCTCCCCCACCCAAAAAAACCTCTCCCTCTGTTGTCGCCAGTTCCAAATCCCAACCCTCAGTTTCCCTCAGCCCATCCCACCTATCTCTGCTGAACACACTCTTTGTATTTCTACACACCATACAGTATCTTTCAACTATGCTGTGATGTAACATACAATTTGAATCTAATTTAATAGAATCCAGAGATTGCGAGTTAATGTTTTGGGCAGTCACTGAACATGCCCTACTCGGCAGCAGCAACATCATTTTACATAATAAAACAAAATGGCTGCCATGGCGGTGAACCCACAGTTATGACCTCTTCCTCCTGTTTGTTAACTAGTACCTGTCTGAAATTGTGGATATGGATGAATAAACTGGACAGAGTGTTGAAATGATTCGAGATAGACATAGGCAGTAAGATTACTTTTGATCTGTGATTTTTCACTTCACCATCAAAGCTCCTCCTACAACGTCGCAGTTAAATTAAATCACCATGGGTGAAATTCAGCAGCCATTTTAAAATCCTCCTGGAGTCTTAATAGTTCAGGCTCTAAATTAGACTGAACTGAATTCACTTTTCAAAATGTAAGACTATTTTACAGACTAATTTACAAACCATTTTAGAGACTATTTTACAAACTATTTTACAGACCATTTTAGAGACTATTTTACAAACTATTTTACAGACCATTTTACAGACTATTTTACAGACCATTTTTACAGACTATTTGACTTCATTTTAGCACTGATCCTTTTGAGTGTTATTCAAATTCAATGTCAGTAAACCAGTTTGGCTTCAAAAAACATTGTTGATATCACAGCAGAGGGTCAACGATCAGAGATTAATTGTGTAATGGTGGTCGTGGTTGTAAAAAATTGCAGTTTGAGTTAAGGTGTCTGCTCTGACCTTGAGTGACAAAACCATCAAGAAAATAAATTGTGCAAAAAGAAACTAATTGTAATCTGTAACGTCAGGAATAAATGTTGATAAATTTAAGTTATGAATTCAACAACATTTCAAATGAAATGCAAATGCAAGGTGATTTCCTGCAGAAATGCTGCATGGTGCTTGTCAAGGTCAGATAGAATAGGGGTGGTGGAGCCGACACTCTGTAGAGTTAGCCAGCCATGTTGTCTCATAGCCATTCATGATCCAACAACAACAAAACAAAATGGAGGTAACTCGGCAGTCAGGGCAGGTTACTTACTTCTCCTCCACCAACTGTTTTTGGTACTCCTCATACTCCTCGCGTGTCATCCCTGCTGCCTTAGCCGGGTCTGCAGGGGCCGCCTCCGCTTCTTCCTCTCCTCCACCCATAGGATTCAAACCAGCCAGTGGGTTAGGCATCATGGTCTTGATTAGGAACATCTTGATCCCCTATAGAGTTCTGCTGTACTAGGATATATAGATATTATATTATTGTAAATAGGACTAGTTGCTTCCCTGGCTTCTACCGTTGGGTTGGGATTGCTAGCGGTTGGTTAGGTCCAATGGGATCCTGTATATTCTGTCTAGCTAACCTGTCCTGCTGCCTGGGTGTGTAATGAAGGATGCACTGACGGCTAGGGAACAGACACCAACAACAAAAAATACGGTCAGCCGTAATCTGGATTAAACCTCACTACAGCCCCACGATGCTAAGAGGCAGATGGCCTGGTTTTCTGACTCTATTTTTAACACACAACTTTAAGGATTGATATTGATAAATGGGACAGGTTCAATCAATGACAGAATTGGTGTATAGCACAATGCAAAAGGTCACAGTCAAATTTTTGGGATTTCAAGATCCCAAGACATTCTTGTTCCCCTGTCACATTAGTTGTTGCATCCGCCCGCCCACTGCTAGTTAATCACATTACTGAACAAGGTTTGGCCCCTCCCATCTGCCAGAGATATCTGTTTATATCCTGGATGAGTTGGGGGGAGCTGAGGGCTGGAGGAGCTGAGAGTGGGGGGAGGAGGGGGAGCTGAGGGCTGGAGGAGCTGAGGGTGGTGGTGGGGGGGGGGTTGTTGAGGGCTGGAGGAGCTGAGAGTGGGGGGAGGAGGGGAGCTGAGGGCTGGAGGAGCTGAGAGTGGGGGGAGGAGGGGGAGCTGAGGGCTGGAGGAGCTGAGAGTGGGGGGAGGAGGGGGAGCTGAGGGCTGGAGGAGCTGAGAGTGGGGGGAGGAGGGGGAGCTGAGGGCTGGAGGAGCTGAGGGTGGGGGGAGGAGGGGGAGCTGAGGGCTGGAGGAGCTGAGAGTGGGGGGAGGAGGGGGAGCTGAGGGCTGGAGGAGCTGAGAGTGGGGGGAGGAGGGGGAGCTGAGGGCTGGAGGAGCTGAGAGTGGGGGGAGGAGGGGGGGCTGAGGGCTGGAGGAGCTGAGGGGGGCTGAGGGCTGGAGGAGCTGAGGGCTGGAGGAGCTGGGGGGAGCTGAGGGGGGGGCTGAGGGAGCTGGGGGGGCTGAGGGCTGGAGGAGCTGGGGGGAGCTGAGGGGGGGGCTGAGGGCTGGAGGAGCTGGGGGGGAGCGGAGGGCTGAAGGAGCTGGGGGGGGGGACTGAGGGCTGGAGGAGCTGAGGGGGGGGCTGAGGGCTGGAGGAGCTGGGAGGGAGCTGAGGGCTGGAGGAGCTGGGGGGGAGCTGAGGGCTGAAGGAGCTGGGGGGGGAGGACTGAGGGCTGGAGGAACTGGGGGGGGGGGAACTGAGGGCTGGAGTTATATAAAGAAATCTTTATGTAACAGCATGAAGAATAACGCAACGTACATTTGTGTACAGAGAGTGCAGAATGCAGGGTTATATACTTTCATATTCTTATCAAACGCTGATGTTCTTTATAATTAGTATGAAATTACAGACAGACAAGCTGAATTTTACAACCATAGCATTTGCCCTTTTCTATAGCTACACTGTTGATTGCAGTTAGCTGTACTGCGTTGTACTGTGCTGTACTGTGGCGGGGAGGCGGGCGAAGGAGGCAGTTTCCTGTGAAAGAAGTGTCATTATCTCTTATTTATGACGAGTGACAATGCAACAATGCAGTCTGACAATAACAGATTACGGTGTGAATCTAACATATACCCTATTGCCTTTGAGGGAGGAGAGAAAGAGAAAGACAGCGAGAGAGAGAGAGAGAGGAAACTAATGGCAGAACGTACAGTACTTTCGGAAAGTTTTCAGACCTCTTGACTTTTTCCACATTTTGCTACGTTACAGCCTTATTCTAAAATTGATTGAATAAATACAAATCCTCATCAATCTACACACAATGCCCCATAATGACGAAGCGAAAACATCTTTTGCAAATGTATTAAAATTGAAAAACAGAATTATCTTATTTACCTAAGCATTCAGTCACTTTACTATGAGACTCTAAAATGAACTCAGGTGTATCCTGTTTCCATTGACCGTCCTTGAGATATTTCTACAAATAACTTGATTGAATTCAATTAGACATGATTTGGAAAGGAACACAGTTGACAGTGCATGTCAGAGCAAAAACTAAGCCGTGAGGTCGAAGGAATTGTTTGTAGAGCTCCGAGACAGGATTGTGTCGAGGCACAGATCTGGGGAAGGGTACCAAAAAAATGTCTGCAGCATTGAATGTCCCCAAGAACAGTGGCCTCCATCATTCATAAATGGAAGAAGTTTGGAGCCACCAAGACTCTTCCTAGAGCTGGCCGCCTGGCCAAACTGAGCAATTGGGGGAGAAGGGCCTTGGTCAGATTATTGAGCAAGAACCTGGTTGTCACTTTGACAGAGTTCCAGAGTTCCTCTGTGGAGATGGGAGAAACTTCCAGAAGGACAACCATCTCTGCAGCACTTCACCAATCAGGCCTTCATGGTAGTCACTCCTCAGTAGAAGGCACGCGGCAGCTGCGCTTGGAGTTTGCCAAAAGGCACCTAAAGGACTCTCCATGAGAAACAAGATTGTCTGGTCTGATGAAATCAAGATTGAACTCTTTGGCATGTGTCACATCTGGAGGAAACCTGGCACCATCCCTTCGGTGAAGCATGGTGGTGGCAGCATCATGCTGTGGGGATGTTTTCAGCAGCAGGGACTGGGAGACTAGTCAGGCTCAAAGGGAAAGATAAATGGAGCGAAGTACAAAAAGATCCTTGATGAAAACCTGCACAGAACCTCAGTCTGGGGTGAAGGTTCACCTTCCAACAGGACAACGACCCTAACCACACAGCCAAGACAAACGCCAGAGTGACTTCGGTACAAGTCTCTGAATGTCCTTGAGTGGCCGAGCCAGAGCCCGGACTTGAACCCAATCAAACATCTCTGAAGAGACCTGGAAGTAGCTGTGCAGCGACTCTCCCCATTGTTATGGGATTTATATGTATAATGACTAAATGATGTATACATTTATCGTAGAAATATAACTAACCGAATACTACCCTGTCACTGTATGAATCTTATTGGAATCATAACACTAAATCTAATGTGTGTAGTTTTAGTCAAGAATTAGAACAAGGACTTTCTCTTCCTTGTTAGAGACAAATGGAGCTATCGTCAGAGCGGCTGGAATGCTGTGTTCCTTACAGGATATTCTGTCTCTACCCAGGGAGGGGAGAGACCTTGGACTTGTAAAAGATTGTTTAACAGGTGGCAGACAATGTGAGAAGACTTGTGAACTATGTTGCCATTGTATCTGAGGGACATTTATGAAAAAATGTGAGGTATATAAACCAAATGTACATGGTATTATGACCAGAGCTCTCGAGAATAAACGCTGTTGACTGATCTCTGTCCGTTTTATTTAAATAAGAACCTTACAAATTCTTGGAAACAGACAGAATGTATTAATTGTATTGGTTAATGAACACATAGGAACAAAATCCCTCTAACACCCATCCAACCTGACAGAGCTTGAGAGGATCTGCAGAGAAAAACAGGAGAAACTCCTCAAATACAGATGTGCCAAGTTTGTAGCGTCACACCCAAGAAGACTCAACGCTGTAATCGCTGCCAAAGGTGCTTAAACAAAGTACTGAGTAAAGGGTCTGAATACTTATGTAAATGTGATATATATATATATTTTTTTCTAATAAATTTGCTAAAATTTCTAAACCTGTTTTTGCTTTGTCATTATGGGGTATTGTGTGTAGATTGATGAGGGAAATAAATATTTAATCCATTTTAGAATAAGGCTGTAACGTAACAAAATGTAGAAAAAGTCAAGGGGCCTGAATACTTTCCGAATGCGCTGTATGTAGATTGAGACACATTCACCACCAGTGGTGTCCATTAAAACATAAATGTTTTACGAGTTATGTTACAATATTCATTTTCACTCGCTATGTTGTCATACATTCCCTCAGAGGCTGACAAGAGGATAAAGCCGGTATTTGTACACATGCCATCAGGATTAGTGAGAGGTCATGGTGGTGATGTGACCTGGAAGTATAAAATGGTTAACATCATACTGTAGCTCAGGAGGAACAGCATCCACATCACAGCTGCTATAAACAGCTGAATCACAACAAGTTAAACAACATGACCAAAAGTATGCGGACACCTGATTGTCTAACATCTCATTCCATAATCATCTGCATTCATATGGAATTGGTCCCCCACCTTTGCTGCTATAACAGCCTCCTCCAGTCTTCTGGGAAGGTTTTCCACTAGATGTTGGAACATTTGGTGCGGGGACTTCCAACATCTAGTGGAAAGCCTCTATACCAGGCGGTGTGAAAAGAATGCCCAGGAAATCGTCAGACCCCAACCACCCAAGCCATAGATCTGACACCAACAGGCTCTTGAACAGCTTCTATCCCCAAGCTATACGACTGATAAATCAAATCAAATGTATTATTGTCACGGTAGCTCTGTCACTTCAAATTGCCATTGATAAACTGCTAATTGTGTTCGTTGTCTGTAGCTTATGCCTGCCTATACCATAACCCCACCACCACCACCACCACCCCGGGGCACTCTGTTCACATCAGCAAAGCGCTCGCCCACACGATGCCATCTGCCCGGTACAGTTGAAACCAGGATTCATCCATGAAGAACACACTTCTCCAGCATGCTAGTGGTCAAAAGGTGTGCATTTACCCACTGATGTCAGTTACAACATACTGTATATGAAAATATAAAAATAAAAGGTTATTCAAGTATTAATTACCAAACTGATGAAGATTCCAGAAACTGTTAAATTACAGGTAGCTTTGCAACCCTACCTATACCTCACCACTGGCACACAGAGTTGTTCTCTCTCACATAAGGCCCAGCATAATGTCCTCTGATCTGTCAGAGGCTATTATTGCTGGACACCAGTCTATCGTGCCAGAGACACTAGTCTACCGTGCCTCCCTTAGACCAAACCTTGACCAGACTAAGCACTAAGCCATGCATTAAGCTAATGTCTTTAAAAGGGATCCTGAACTTTAGCGACAGGACGATAGCGCAAACAGATCTGGGACCAGGCTAGTAGGTCAAATTTAAACAACAATTAGGCTACTTTTTTAATACCTGAAAACCAAAATGTAAACAATAGGATGGCATACAGGAACAAAGACAAAAATGTTGGTTTGTTTTTTGTTTATGTAAATTTGCTTGAGAAGAAAAAAGAAAAATGCCAGATTGGCATGCTTCAACCATTCAAGAAGACACACATATTGGACATCCACTCTGGCTTTTGTTCAACAGTTCAGAATTCATACAAAATTGCACATTTATTAAATCCACAGTTCTCCAAGCTATGTGAATGGGCATACGGTGTTTTTGTTTTCTGAGAGTGGGAACTTATCAAAAATCAGTCGAAAGATCAGAATATCACCCAACGACTTGTCAAAATACTGTATAGAATATATTACATCATATTTGGAATCTTTTAACAAAATGTCCCACACGAGCATTCATTCACATACCCTATACATAACATCAGATCAAATTAAAACTAAGAAATTAAAAAATAAACTTCTCAAACAAAATCTAAATTTCAAGTACAATAATTTACAATTTTGAAAAACAAAACCAAATCAAAATAACCAGGAAAAATGAACAGTCTCTCATTTACATATTGGCATGATCATGATGAGTGTTTCATCAAAAGAATTTCTTTGCTGCTGCTTCTTGTTGACTTCTGTAGAGGGAGAAGAAAGAGAGAGTTGAAATTGAGGAGAGAGGAGAGTTGAAATTGAGGAGAGAGGAGAGTTGAAATTGAGGAGAGAGGAGAGTTGAAATTGAGGAGAGAGGAGAGTTGAAATTGAGGAGAGAGGAGAGTTGAAATTGAGGAGAGAGGAGAGTTGAAATTGAGGAGAGAGGAGAGTTGAAATTGAGGAGAGAGGAGAGTTGAAAGTGAGGAGAGAGGAGAGTTGAAAGTGAGGAGAGAGGAGAGTTGAAAGTGAGGAGAGAGGAGAGTTGAAAGTGAGGAGAGAGGAGAGTTGAAAGTGAGGAGAGAGGAGAGTTGAAAGTGAGGAGAGAGGAGAGTTGAAAGTGAGGAGAGAGGAGAGTTGAAAGTGAGGAGAGAGGAGAGTTGAAAGTGAGGAGAGAGGAGAGTTGAAAGTGAGGAGAGAGGAGAGTTGAAAGTGAGGAGAGAGGAGAGTTGAAAGTGAGGAGAGAGGAGAGTTGAAAGTGAGGAGAGAGGAGAGTTGAAAGTGAGGAGAGAGGAGAGTTGAAAGTGAGGAGAGAGGAGAGTTGAAAGTGAGGAGAGAGGAGAGTTGAAATTGAGGAGAGAGGAGAGTTGAAATTGAGGAGAGAGGAGAGTTGAAAGTGAGGAGAGAGGAGAGTTGAAAGTGAGGAGAGAGAAAGAAATGAGTTATGACAAACATAAGATTTTTTAAATGTATTAGTTATACTATTCATTTATTATTGCTCTTACTTGTACATAATGTAGCTGAAGAACAGGACTGATTGGATGACCACAAAGACCAGGAAGTGTGTGGTACCCAAACAGGAAGGCATTGGAGGGGGATCAGGGCAGTTCATCACCTGCTTTTCACTGGGGTTCTACATGCAGCATAAGACACAAAAATATACAGTAAAAATCTAGATTCCTCATGTCTTCGTTCTTTCCCGTCTTCTCAAAACACATTGGAGGAGAAGGTCTGAGGGAGAAGGACCATGGATCTTCTCTTCCAATGTGGTTGGCGAAGGAGGCGAAGTTCGAGGAATCAGGAACAGACTTGAGAAAGACGTGTGGATAACCCCTGAGATTTACAGTCAAATAAGTTAGACAAACCCCAGTGCGTGTGATGAGGTGTTCGATGTTCTTCTTGACCACGTGTAGATGTTCCTTGATGTCGTTGAAGTGTTGGACCGTCTCATACGTTCCCATGCCAACTGCGTTGCCCTGATGCTGGCTGGCACCAATCTGCTTCAGAGACTCATAGAACGAGTTTCTGAGGAGAAAAAAAACACAAAACCAGAAGAGTCACTGTTGAACACAGCCCAAGCTGCAGTAGAAACATGTCAGATCCCTCTCACTGTTGAACACAGCCCAAGCTGCAGTAGAAACATGTCAGATCCCTCTCACTGTTGAACACAGCCCAAGCTGCAGTAGAAACATGTCAGATCCCTCTCACTGTGGAACACAGCCCAAGCTGCAGTAGAAACATGTCAGATCCCTCTCACTGTGGAACACAGCCCAAGCTGCAGTAGAAACATGTCAGATCCCTCTCACTGTGGAACACAGCCCAAGCTGCAGTAGAAACATGTCAGATCCCTCTATGGAACACAGCCCAAGCTGCAGTAGAAACATGTCAGATCCCTCTCACTGTGGAACACAGCCCAAGCTGCAGTAGAAACATGTCAGATCCCTCTCACTGTGGAACACAGCCCAAGCTGCAGTAGAAACATGTCAGATCCCTCTCACTGTGGAACACAGCCCAAGCTGCAGTAGAAACATGTCAGATCCCTCTCACTGTTGAACACAGCCCAAGCTGCAGTAGAAACATGTCAGATCCCTCTCACTGTGGAACACAGCCCAAGCTGCAGTAGAAACATGTCAGATCCCTCTCACTGTGGAACACAGCCCAAGCTGCAGTAGAAACATGTCAGATCCCTCTCACTGTGGAACACAGCCCAAGCTGCAGTAGAAACATGTCAGATCCCTCTCACTGTGGAACACAGCCCAAGCTGCAGTAGAAACATACATACGATAGGAAAAATTCAGACATTTTCTACATCAGCCCACCAGAAAGGTTAGTGAAGAACAACCTCAGCCCATGGTAAACAACATCTGAAGTAGGCGACAACATTCAACCAGGAATGAATTCCAGCTAATACAGAATGAAGAGGATTAATTGAATAAGTCTTCCTATGCCTAAATAATCTAAATACGGTATGTGAACTTGAAGTCTAGGTATTTGGAAGATGATTGAATTAAGGTTGGAGGACATGTTTTCCCTATGATAGTATGTCAAATCAAAAGTTTATTGATTGCGTACACAGATGTTAATTGCTTCTAGCTCTAACAGTGCAGTAATGCCTAGCAATAAAAACAGCACACACAATCTAGATACAAAACAACCTGTTATATAGGATGAGCCATGACTAGAATACAGCATACACGTCTAAAGTAGGTAAAACACTATGTAAACATTATTAAAGTTACCAGTGTTGCATGACTATGTACATAGGGCAGCAGCCTCTAAGGTTCAGGGTAGAGTACTGGGTAGTAGAGTAGCCGGCTAGTAACAGTGACTGAAGTTCAGGGCAGGGTACCGGCTAGTAACAGTGACTGAAGTTCAGGGCAGGGTACTGGGTAGTAGTCGGCTAGTAACAGTGACTGAAGTTCAGGGCAGGGTACCGGGTAGTAGAGTAGCCGGCTAGTAACAGTGACTGAAGCTCAGGGCAGGGTACTGGGTAGTAACAGTGACTGAAGTTCAGGGCAGGGTACTGGGTAGTAGCCGGCTAGTAACAGTGACTGAGGTTCAGGGCAGGGTACTGGGTAGTAACAGTGACTGAGGTTCAGGGCAGGGTACTGGGTAGTAACAGGGACTGAGGTTCAGGGCAGGGTACTGGGTAGTAACAGTGACTGAGGTTCAGGGCAGGGTACTGGGTAGTAGTGACTGTTTAACAGTCTGATGGCTTGGAGATTGAAAAACAGCTTCGATCTCTCGGTCCCAGCTTTGATGCACCTGTACTGTCCTACTCCCTCTTGATGAAGTGAGGGTGTGAATGTGTGACTCAGACTGACAGACAGGTTTATCCACGTGGTAAAGCTATTGGACAGTTCTCTGGGAACAACATCCAGACCACTAATCCTGATTGAAAAGAAGGAGATGAGGCAGAGAAAGTGGGCCAGCACAGGTGATCACAACACACAGACCGATACACTACACACACACACTGCGTCCTTTAAATGGTGCAGACGTTATATTATATATTTTGTTATACAAATCGTATCCTTTTTTATTTTTTATTATCCAAAATCATTAATATATATATATATATTTTTTTTTAATTAAAAAAATTATTTAGATAGATATATCTATATATAATACACACATACATACATACATACATACATACATACACACACCACAAGTCTAAAGTTAGGACACACCTAAACATTAAAGGATTTTTCTTTATTTTTTATTATTTTCTACACTGTAGGATAAAACTATGAAATAACACATATGGAATCATGTAGTAACCAAAAAAGTGTTAAATCAAAATATTTCTTATATTTCAGATTCTTCAAAGTAGCCAAGCTAAGCCGTGACAGCTTTTCACACTCTTGGTATTCTCTCAACCAGATTCATGAGGTAGTCACCTGGAATGCATGTCAATTAACAGGTGTGCCTTGTTAAAAGTTAATTTGTGTAATTTCTTTCTTTCTTAATGCATTTGAGCCAATCAGTTGTGTTGTGACAAGGTAGTGGTGGTATACAGAAGATAGCCCTGTTTGGTAAAAGACCAAGTGCATATTAGGGCGAGAACAGTTCAAATAAGCAAAGAGAAACGACATACATAACTGTAAGATATGAAGATCAGTCAATCTGGAAAATTTCAAGAACTTTGAACGTTTCTTCAAGTGCAGTCGCAAAAATCATCAAACGCTGTGATGAAACAGGCTCTCATGAGGACCGCCACAGGAATGGAAGACCCAGAGTTACCTGGCTCTCATGAGGACCGCCACAGGAATGGAAGACCCAGAGTTACCAGGCTCTCATGAGGACCGCCACAGGAACGGAAGACCCAGGGTTACCTGGCTCTCATGAGGACCGCCCCAGGAACGGAAGACCCAGGGTTACCTGGCTCTCATGAGGACCGCCACAGGAACGGAAGACCCAGAGTTACCTGGCTCTCATGAGGACCGCCACAGGAATGGAAGACCCAGAGTTACCTGGCTCTCATGAGGACCGCCACAGGAATGGAAGACCCAGAGTTACCTGGCTCTCATGAGGACCGCCACAGGAACTGAAGACCCAGAGTTACCAGGCTCTCATGAGGACCGCCACAGGAACGGAAGACCCAGAGTTACCAGGCTCTCATGAGGACCGCCACAGGAACGGAAGACCCAGAGTTACCTGGCTCTCATGAGGACCGCCACAGGAAAGAAAGACCCAGAGTTACCTGGCTCTCATGAGGACCGCCACAGGAACGGAAGACCCAGAGTTACCTGGCTCTCATGAGGACCGCCACAGGAATGGAAGACCCAGAGTTACCTGGCTCTCATGAGGACCGCCACAGGAAAGAAAGACCCAGAGTTACCTGGCTCTCATGAGGACCGCCACAGGAACGGAAGACCCAGAGTTACCTGGCTCTCATGAGGACCGCCACAGGAACGGAAGACCCAGAGTTACCTGGCTCTCATGAGGACCGCCACAGGAACGGAAGACCCAGAGTTACCTGGCTCTCATGAGGACCGCCACAGGAACGGAAGACCCAGAGTTACCTGGCTCTCATGAGGACCGCCACAGGAACGGAAGACCCAGAGTTACCTGGCTCTCATGAGGACCGCCACAGGAACGGAAGACCCAGAGTTACCTGGCTCTCATGAGGACCGCCACAGGAACGGAAGACCCAGAGTTACCTGGCTCTCATGAGGACCGCCACAGGAACGGAAGACCCAGAGTTACCTGGCTCTCATGAGGACCGCCACAGGAACGGAAGACCCAGAGTTACCTGGCTCTCATGAGGACCGCCACAGGAACGGAAGACCCAGAGTTACCTGGCTCTCATGAGGACCGCCACAGGAATGGAAGACCCAGAGTTACCTGGCTCTCATGAGGACCGCCACAGGAATGGAAGACCCAGAGTTACCTGGCTCTCATGAGGACCGTCACAGGAATGGAAGACCCAGAGTTACCTGGCTCTCATGAGGACCGTCACAGGAATGGAAGACCCAGAGTTACCTGGCTCTCATGAGGACCGTCACAGGAATGGAAGACCCAGAGTTACCTGGCTCTCATGAGGACCGTCACAGGAATGGAAGACCCAGAGTTACCAGGCTCTCATGAGGACCGTCACAGGAATGGAAGACCCAGAGTTACCAGGCTCTCATGAGGACCGTCACAGGAATGGAAGACCCAGAGTTACCTGGCTCTCATGAGGACCACCACAGGAATGGAAGACCCAGAGTTACCTGGCTCTCATGAGGACCGCCACAGGAATGGAAGACCCAGAGTTACCTGGCTCTCATGAGGACCGTCACAGGAATGGAAGACCCAGAGTTACCTGGCTCTCATGAGGACCGTCACAGGAATGGAAGACCCAGAGTTACCTGGCTCTCATGAGGACCGTCACAGGAATGGAAGACCCAGAGTTACCAGGCTCTCATGAGGACCGTCACAGGAATGGAAGACCCAGAGTTACCAGGCTCTCATGAGGACCGTCACAGGAATGGAAGACCCAGAGTTACCTGGCTCTCATGAGGACCACCACAGGAATGGAAGACCCAGAGTTACCTGGCTCTCATGAGGACCGCCACAGGAATGGAAGACCCAGAGTTAACTGGCTCTCATGAGGACCGCCACAGGAATGGAAGACCCAGAGTTACCAGGCTCTCATGAGGACCACCACAGGAATGGAAGACCCAGAGTTACCTGGCTCTCATGAGGACCGCCACAGGAACGGAAGACCCAGAGTTAACTGGCTCTCATGAGGACCGCCACAGGAATGGAAGACCCAGAGTTACCAGGCTCTCATGAGGACCGCCACAGGAATGGAAGACCCAGAGTTACCTGGCTCCCATGAGGACCGCCACAGGAATGGAAGACCCAGAGTTAACTGGCTCCCATGAGGACCGCCACAGGAATGGAAGACCCAGAGTTAACTGGCTCCCATGAGGACCGCCACAGGAATGGAAGACCCAGAGTTAACTGGCTCTCATGAGGACCGCCACAGGAATGGAAGACCCAGAGTTACCAGGCTCTCATGAGGACCGCCACAGGAATGGAAGACCCAGAGTTAACTGGCTCCCATGAGGACCGCCACAGGAATGGAAGACCCAGAGTTAACTGGCTCTCATGAGGACCGCCACAGGAATGGAAGACCCAGAGTTAACTGGCTCTCATGAGGACCGCCACAGGAATGGAAGACCCAGAGTTACCAGGCTCTCATGAGGACCGCCACAGGAATGGAAGACCCAGAGTTAACTGGCTCCCATGAGGACCGCCACAGGAATGGAAGACCCAGAGTTAACTGGCTCTCATGAGGACCGCCACAGGAATGGAAGACCCAGAGTTAACTGGCTCCCATGAGGACCGCCACAGGAATGGAAGACCCAGAGTTAACTGGCTCCCATGAGGACCGCCACAGGAATGGAAGACCCAGAGTTAACTGGCTCCCATGAGGACCGCCACAGGAATGGAAGACCCAGAGTTACCTCTGCTGCAGAGGATGAGTTCATTAGAGTTACCTGGCTCTCATGAGGACCGCCACAGGAACGGAAGACCCAGAGTTACCAGGCTCTCATGAGGACCGCCACAGGAACGGAAGACCCAGAGTTACCTGGCTCTCATGAGGACCGCCACAGGAACGGAAGACCCAGAGTTACCTGGCTCTCATGAGGACCGCCACAGGAACGGAAGACCCAGAGTTACCAGGCTCTCATGAGGACCGCCACAGGAATGGAAGACCCAGAGTTACCTGGCTCTCATGAGGACCGCCACAGGAACGGAAGACCCAGAGTTACCTGGCTCTCATGAGGACCGCCACAGGAACGGAAGACCCAGAGTTACCTGGCTCTCATGAGGACCGCCACAGGAACGGAAGACCCAGAGTTACCTGGCTCTCATGAGGACCGCCACAGGAACGGAAGACCCAGAGTTACCTGGCTCTCATGAGGACCGCCACAGGAACGGAAGACCCAGAGTTACCTGGCTCTCATGAGGACCGCCACAGGAACGGAAGACCCAGAGTTACCTGGCTCTCATGAGGACCGCCACAGGAACGGAAGACCCAGAGTTACCTGGCTCTCATGAGGACCGCCACAGGAACGGAAGACCCAGAGTTACCTGGCTCTCATGAGGACCGCCCCAGGAATGGAAGACCCAGAGTTACCTGGCTCTCATGAGGACCGCCACAGGAACGGAAGACCCAGAGTTACCTGGCTCTCATGAGGACCGCCACAGGAACGGAAGACCCAGAGTTACCTGGCTCTCATGAGGACCGCCACAGGAACGGAAGACCCAGAGTTACCTGGCTCTCATGAGGACCGCCACAGGAACGGAAGACCCAGAGTTACCTGGCTCTCATGAGGACCGCCACAGGAACGGAAGACCCAGAGTTACCTGGCTCTCATGAGGACCGCCACAGGAACGGAAGACCCAGAGTTACCTGGCTCTCATGAGGACCGCCACAGGAACGGAAGACCCAGAGTTACCTGGCTCTCATGAGGACCGCCACAGGAATGGAAGACCCAGAGTTACCTGGCTCTCATGAGGACCGCCACAGGAATGGAAGACCCAGAGTTACCAGGCTCTCATGAGGACCGCCACAGGAATGGAAGACCCAGAGTTACCTGGCTCTCATGAGGACCGCCACAGGAACGGAAGACCCAGAGTTACCTGGCTCTCATGAGGACCGCCACAGGAATGGAAGACCCAGAGTTACCTGGCTCTCATGAGGACCGCCACAGGAACGGAAGACCCAGAGTTACCTGGCTCTCATGAGGACCGCCACAGGAATGGAAGACCCAGAGTTACCTGGCTCTCATGAGGACCGCCACAGGAATGGAAGACCCAGTTACCAGGCTCTCATGAGGACCGCCACAGGAATGGAAGACCCAGAGTTACCTGGCTCTCATGAGGACCGCCACAGGAATGGAAGACCCAGAGTTACCTCTGCTGCAGAGGATGAGTTCATTAGAGTTAACTGGCTCTCATGAGGACCGCCACAGGAATGGAAGACCCAGAGTTACCTCTGCTGCAGAGGATGAGTTCATTAGAGTTAACTGGCTCTCATGAGGACCGCCACAGGAATGGAAGACCCAGAGTTACCAGGCTCTCATGAGGACCGCCACAGGAACGGAAGACCCAGAGTTACCTGGCTCTCATGAGGACCGCCACAGGAATGGAAGACCCAGAGTTACCTCTGCTGCAGAGGATGAGTTCATTAGAGTTAACTGGCTCTCATGAGGACCGCCACAGGAATGGAAGACCCAGAGTTACCTGGCTCTCATGAGGACCACCACAGGAATGGAAGACCCAGAGTTACCTGGCTCTCATGAGGACCGCCACAGGAATGGAAGACCCAGAGTTACCTGGCTCTCATGAGGACCGCCACAGGAACGGAAGACCCAGAGTTACCAGGCTCTCATGAGGACCGCCACAGGAACGGAAGACCCAGAGTTACCTGGCTCTCATGAGGACCGCCACAGGAACGGAAGACCCAGAGTTACCAGGCTCTCATGAGGACCGCCACAGGAACGGAAGACCCAGAGTTACCTGGCTCTCATGAGGACCGCCACAGGAACGGAAGACCCAGAGTTACCTGGCTCTCATGAGGACCGCCACAGGAACGGAAGACCCAGAGTTACCTCTGCTGCAGAGGATGAGTTCATTAGAGTTAACTGGCTCTCATGAGGACCGCCACAGGAATGGAAGACCCAGAGTTACCTGGCTCTCATGAGGACTGCCACAGGAATGGAAGACCCAGAGTTAACTGGCTCTCATGAGGACCACCACAGGAATGGAAGACCCAGAGTTACCTGGCTCTCATGAGGACTGCCACAGGAATGGAAGACCCAGAGTTACCAGGCTCTCATGAGGACCGCCACAGGAATGGAAGACCCAGAGTTACCAGGCTCTCATGAGGACCGCCACAGGAATGGAAGACCCAGAGTTACCTCTGCTGCAGAGGATGAGTTCATTAGAGTTAACTGGCTCTCATGAGGACCGCCACAGGAATGGAAGACCCAGAGTTACCTGGCTCTCATGAGGACCGCCACAGGAATGGAAGACCCAGAGTTACCAGGCTCTCATGAGGACCGCCACAGGAACGGAAGACCCAGAGTTACCTGGCTCTCATGAGGACCGCCACAGGAATGGAAGACCCAGAGTTACCTCTGCTGCAGAGGATGAGTTCATTAGAGTTAACTGGCTCTCATGAGGACCGCCACAGGAATGGAAGACCCAGAGTTACCAGGCTCTCATGAGGACCGCCACAGGAACGGAAGACCCAGAGTTACCTGGCTCTCATGAGGACCGCCACAGGAATGGAAGACCCAGAGTTACCTCTGCTGCAGAGGATGAGTTCATTAGAGTTAACTGGCTCTCATGAGGACCGCCACAGGAATGGAAGACCCAGAGTTACCTGGCTCTCATGAGGACCACCACAGGAATGGAAGACCCAGAGTTACCTGGCTCTCATGAGGACCGCCACAGGAATGGAAGACCCAGAGTTACCTGGCTCTCATGAGGACCGCCACAGGAACGGAAGACCCAGAGTTACCAGGCTCTCATGAGGACCGCCACAGGAACGGAAGACCCAGAGTTACCTGGCTCTCATGAGGACCGCCACAGGAACGGAAGACCCAGAGTTACCAGGCTCTCATGAGGACCGCCACAGGAACGGAAGACCCAGAGTTACCTGGCTCTCATGAGGACCGCCACAGGAACGGAAGACCCAGAGTTACCTGGCTCTCATGAGGACCGCCACAGGAACGGAAGACCCAGAGTTACCTCTGCTGCAGAGGATGAGTTCATTAGAGTTAACTGGCTCTCATGAGGACCGCCACAGGAATGGAAGACCCAGAGTTACCTGGCTCTCATGAGGACCGCCACAGGAACGGAAGACCCAGAGTTACCTGGCTCTCATGAGGACCGCCACAGGAATGGAAGACCCAGAGTTACCTGGCTCTCATGAGGACCGCCACAGGAATGGAAGACCCAGAGTTACCTCTGCTGCAGAGGATGAGTTCATTAGAGTTAACTGGCTCTCATGAGGACCGCCACAGGAATGGAAGACCCAGAGTTACCTGGCTCTCATGAGGACCACCACAGGAATGGAAGACCCAGAGTTACCTGGCTCTCATGAGGACCGCCACAGGAATGGAAGACCCAGAGTTACCTGGCTCTCATGAGGACCGCCACAGGAATGGAAGACCCAGAGTTACCTCTGCTGCAGAGGATGAGTTCATTAGAGTTAACTGGCTCTCATGAGGACCGCCACAGGAATGGAAGACCCAGAGTTACCTCTGCTGCAGAGGATGAGTTCATTACAGTTACCAGCCTCAGAAATTGCAGCCCAAATAAATGCTTCACAGAGTTCAAGTAACAGATGCATCTCAACATCAATTATTTAGAGTAGACTGCATGAATCAGGCCTTGATGGTTGAATTGCTGCAGCAACAAAAACCACTACTAAAGGACACCAATAATAAGAAGAGACTTGCTTGGACCAAGAAACACAAGCAATGAACATTAGACAGGTGGAAATCTGTCCTTAAATCTGATGAGATTTTTGGTTCTAACCGCTGTCTTAGTGAGATGCAGAGTAGGTGAACGGATGATGTCCGCATTTTTGGTTCCAACTGTGAAACATGGAGGAGGTGTGATGGTGCGTCACTGGTGACACTGTCAGTGATTTATTTCGAATTCAAGGCACACTTAACCAGCATGGTTACCACAGCATTCTTCAGCAATATGCCATCCCATCTAGTTTGAGCTTAGTGCGACTATCAATTGTTTTTCAACAGGACAATGACCCAACACGCCTCCAGGCTGTGTAAGGGCTATTTGACCGAGAAGGAGAGTGATGAAGTGCTGCATCAGATGACCTGGCCTCCACAATCACCCAACCTCAACCCAATTGAGATGGTTGGGATTTTTGTGCATGACACAAGTAATTCTTCCAACAATTGTTTACAGACAGATTATTTCACTTATAAGTCACTGTATCACAATTCCAGTGGGTCAGAAGTTTACAAACACTAAGTTGACTGTGCCTTTAAACAGCTTGGAAAATTCCAGAAAATGATGTCATGGCTTTAGAGACT